>NW_026618425.1:0-12262 GCF_000801105.2 Raphanus sativus
CAACCATTGCGACCATTGATTTCGTCGGGATCCAAAGAGAGCTTCATCGAGACAATCTCGAGATCTCAACCTTATCCAACAAAATCTCCATCGCCAACACCGTAGCTTTTGTCACCGGAGATCTCCACGAATCCGTCTAGATCTCCTCGCTACACGAACCCACCACACCCGCATAAACACCTCTCGTAATCTCCGAGAACTCAAAACAGAACCGCAGTCGAGTACGGAATAAACCGGACGACTCGGAATCAAAATCCGACCGCTCACCTTTGAGTAATGTTTGATCGGAAAACGGTTCTATGCTAAAGTAGACAGATTTCGATTGTGGGTTTAGTCGAAGACGTTTTTATTCAGATGAGAAAGAGTTTAGTCGGTGTACAAAAGAGGAAACAAACGGTGAGGAAGAGAGACCGGAGCTCGGAAGCTGTCGGTCAGAAAAGTACAACGGCGAGAATACAAGATGAAAACCCTAATTCTAGCCGCCAAGTGAGTGAGCGTGATTTCGGATCCTTTCCTCGTTGTCCCTTCGTCCTCTTTTATAGCTGACGTCCTCTTGATCCCATGACCTAATCTTCGTGACCTAAGCTCGATGGGCTTTTCGCCCGTGGGCCGGGCGTCGTTACTTCAACTCAACGGGCTTTGCCGCGCCGTTCTGTCGGGAGTCGGGCCGACGCGGAGTCGTCAGTGGGCCGGGTCATCTATTATTCGGGCCTTGTGGGAGGATGTGAATCCTGTCCCTACAGTAAGTCCCCCCCCCAGTTTATTGATGGGAGGCGCGGGCCGAGCTCGATGAATTGTGAAGGAGATGGTTTGAATGATAGATGAACCGAGTTACGGTGACGCGGGGGTGAACCGTTTCGATGTCGACGTCCACTCGGTGCTGCAGTTTTAATTTGTTGGTTTGGAGATCGGTATCGAATTCTCTCTAAACCGTTGGATTTTTCCGGTTAGTTTTGGTTATCGCGGGAAATCGGACCGGTGTTTCGGTCTGGTGATTGTCGGTTTAAACCGACGGTTCGTTACGGTTTACTCCGGTTCTCCGAGAAGACGAAGCGACGCGTTGGTTTAATGAGGCAATTAATGTCTAATCAAGGCCCAATTAGGCCCAGGTAGACCTAATTATGACGCCTCGATTAGACGCGAACCCCTCTCTCCTATATATAGCGCCCTCCCCTTTCATTTCTCTCATTTCTTCTCCGCGAGACCAGGTACTTTCTCTCTCTTCCTCCACTTCTCTCTCTAGTTGTTGTTGTAGAATATATAGCGGTATGTCGGCGAGTCGGAAATTAACGAGGGAGCAGAAAGGGAAGAAGATAGCGAGTGGATCTGACCCTGCGGGAATCGGAGGCGAGGCCGAGCGAATCCATCGAGAGGCGATGATGGATACTGTGAATATGGACCGTGCGCAGAGGCTGTTAGTATCCGAGTCGGCGCAGCTTCACAGGGAAGAGAGAGAAGGGACGGCTTCTCGGACCCGAGAGTGCGGGAGGGATGGTCAAGGGGGAGCGAAAGACCGAGATCCCGTTCCTGCCTGTATTCCGATGGTCTTTTTCCCCGAAGGAATCTTCGAGGAACTCTCAGCCTTGCCTCCTGAATTTATCCGTTCTCCTGACGTGGTGGGGCAGGATTGGAGTAATGTGGAAGGAACTCGATCGACAGCGAGCAGCGTGAAAAAGCTACTCCGGGATTTCCGAGGGACCGGGGTGACTTTCCTGATACCTTCGTCGGATCAGAGACCGTGGTCTCCTCCGCTCGGCTATCAGTGCGTCTACGAGTCCTATTTCCAGAAGGACACCAAGTTGTGGTTCCCGATTCCTAGATTGGTGACTTCATACGCGAGACGTCGGGACGCGGCGATAAGTCAGTGTCTGAACGGATCGTACCGACTAGCCGTAGCACTGATGGTGATGGCTGCTGAGAACGACGTGTCGCTAAGTGTTCGAGTCTTCGAGGAATTAACATCCGTTCAGACGATGAACGATGGGCTTTGGGTTGTCAAGATGCGCCCGAGCTATAACGTGGTCACCGGGTATCCGAGCAAGACGAATGACTGGCAAAGGCACTACTTTTACATTAGGGCAGACGAGTCGGCCTTCGAGGATCCTCCCAACGACGACTATCGGGTCCTATGGAACCCTGATATTGGTAGATCGCTTTGATTATCTGAGATGTGTCTCCGGGTTGCTAACCTTCTGCTTTTTCTTCGTGTTTGTCATTTGTGCAGTTGACCATCCGACGTCTGCTACATACCCGGAGGATTTTATCGCGAGTGCTCGCGAGGTTGCTTTGCTTCGTCAGGAGAACTGGAGCACGATTACTCGGGAGAGAATTCGCAGGAGCATCAATAGGATATCGAGAAGTAAGTATTGCTCCCTTTCCTTCACTTATGTTTTTGTTTTCAAGGTTGAGGGGGGCTTGCTCCAACGATTAACCTCCTTTTCGTATCTCCTTACAGGGGATTGGGATTCCAGCATTCCCTCGGTTGGCGTTCCTGGTAAAAGACGTCTCTCGCTTTTCACCACGCGTGTTCAGAAACTGATCAACGAAGCTAGGAAGATGAGGCCTCAACCGAATTTGAGCGAGCTGATAAGGGCTCAGCTAAGTCTTCCGAGGGCCGATCCCCCGCGCTTGGCGGCGCCAGTTGTCGAAAGCCCCCCGCTGGTTGTCTCGAGGGATGGATCCCCGACTCGTGGTGGAGACTCTCCGACTGGGGATCCGACCGTAGATGTTCAGCAGGCTGGAGGGGGTTCCGAGGATGCTCCGGTGGCAACTCCCGGTCCGTCAAAAAAGAAGGGAAAAAAGAGGTCCCGGCGCGATTCTCTGGCTGAAGGGGATCAAGAGGATGAGCCCGCCAAACATCCGGGGAGTGAGGGCCCTCCTAAGAAGAAAAAGAAGGAAGGCAAAGTCAGCGAAGGACCGCTCTCCCAGGAAGGGGCCAAATCTCAGGAGGATGTTGGCGAAAATGCGGTTGCTGATCCCTCAGAAGAGGCGGAAGACGCTTCCCCCGAAGCGCGGCTTCTATTGAACAGGAGAAAGAAGAAGAAGGGTCCTAGCGATGGAGGTGTTCAAAGCGAGGACCCGCCAGCTCCGGCTCCTACGATGGCCATGGTGCAGCCGTCGACTTCTAAGACTCCGAATGTTCGGAGCGCTGCTCCGAAGAGAGGTCCTCCAGAGTTCCCCGATAAAGTACGGTTCGAGTACGACGGGACGACCCCCCTTATTTATGCTCCGGACAAATGCGCGGAGTTGGTGAGTCAGATTAATGGTGGTCCTCGCCCATTGCTCCTGAACGATCTTATCTTCAGAAAAGAGTATACCGATGCTGCCCAAGCCAGACTTCGGGTAACGGTTCTCCTTTTCTTTGATTTAGCATGAAGTGTTGCTGTTTGATCTTTCATTTTGGAGAAGTGCTAATCATATCTTCGATTTTTCGTTTTGCAGAGCGACGGGAGCATGAACTTCCTCGTAGAGTTGTACGATTCCGAGCTTAAGGCGACTCGCACCGAGCTGCGACGCTCCGAGAAATTGGTGGCGGCCAAAGATGCTTTTATTAAGAGGAAGAAAGCCGAGTGGACGGCCGAAACTGACAAGCTCAAAGAGAAGGCGTCCCGCGCGATCTCTCGTCGAAAGGCTCAGAAGGAGAAGTTGGCTACTACCGAGGCCGCGTTGGGCACTGCTCAAGAGACCGTGGGGATCCTTGAAACTGAGATAGCCCTGATGAAGGAAAAGGAAGAAGAGATGGAGAAGGATCAGGCAAAGATCGTCGAGCAGCACCAGAGGAAGATCGAGCACCAGGCGAGGGAGATCGAACGACTGAAGCGTTCTCGAGTCTTCGAGGTGACGCAGGAGAGGATTCGCGTTCAGACTGAAATGATCGCGAAATGCAACAGGCGCTTCCGCAACATCATGGACCGGGAGAAGCGTCGCGGACCTTTCGATGATGCCACCGCCATGTATAATCAGGCGTATGGGACGAGGTCTTGTCTTGAGGTTCTGCTGGAAGCAGGCCGCGACATTCCGCAGGATACCATCGATATGTTTGCGGTTCGGGAGAAGGAGTACGATCAGGCAGCTAAGGAGCTCAACGTGGGAGATATTCCAGAAAGCGATCTTGCTCTCTCTCCACTCGTGTTGCCCTCTCAGTTTGTCGATGAGAGGATGCTCGCCGGCCTTAATACCTTCGGGTCCAACTCCAATCTGATCGACCCGAAAGACGCGGCTACTCTTTCGGACTCGGTTGCTGAAGGCTGTGGAGGCCGGGAGCTCGGTGAAGATCCTCCCCGAGAGGTGGTTTCAGTAGACGATCTTGCTGGTGCTCCGACTCCCGTTGATCAAACTCTGGAAAAAGAGGCCTTGGAGAAGGGGACAGTTTCTGACGTAGCCGAGAAGGGATCTCCGATTCTTCTCATGTCGGACTCCTCTGCTGAGGATCAAGCGAACGATCAAAGCGAGGAAGAGGTTGAGGACCAGGGGGTTCTCTCCAATCAGGAACAAGGAGATGGTACCGATCTCGAGGCGCCAGCGGAACCGAGTGGACGAGGTGAAGACGAGGAACGTGGATCCGGAGGGCAGAGGACGGAGGCTCAGAGGCCCGAGGAGCAAGGACCGGATGCGACTGAGGATCCTGCTGAGGATTGAACTGCCTTTCCTTTCCCTTTTATTGTTTTGGTCATTGTTTTCGGACCGTTCCTGCTACTCTTTTCCTTTATGCCTTGTGAGGCTTCGCCTTTAAAACTTGTAGCACTTTGTTGATTTGCCTGTCGATTGGTTCGACTTTTGGACAAACGATGATTTTCTTTTAGGTGGGTTGAATCCCGACTTTTGTTGTGACGAACGTCCGTTCGTTGTCTTAATCTTCGTCATTTCTTCTTTTGAGAATGTGAAGATGATTGTGGACTCTTTTAAACTTAGAGAAAATTTCAGACATTGACGGTTCTATTGATTTCGAAGTAATCCCAAAGTTTTTGGTTGGCCAAACCGTTGCTTTACAAATTACGAAATAACAGAGTCATTGTCTCGGGCGCACCGACTAGCGGTAGCGACACGACCGTGTTCCCGCGAATATGTGTCTGATCAGGACTCATTCGCCGACGGGGCGAGCATCGTTGTACGTTTGCGAGAGGACTGGGCCGAGCTCGCGTATAGATATCGCTATGAGGGGACGGACCCTCGTGTTATGGGATTTTCTTCTCGGAGAAGGTTTTTTTTTTTTGTTACAGCTGGACCGGTTAAGGCTGCCTACGTACCTCGGATGAGGATCAAGCCATTCGTAGTTCGGGTTTTGTGAGTAAGAGTGACCGTGAAGTGCACTTACTCGGTTGCACGGGCAAGAGTGACCGAAGGATGCACTTGCCCGGGTTTTTTTTTTTTTTTTTTTTTTTTTTTTTTTTTTTTTGGTGGCGATCACCTTACGAGTAGAAGCGTCGTAGATGCATGGAGTTCCAAGCGCGAGGTACTGCGTCTCCATGAGAAGTTTCAAGTCGGAAAACTCCGGGCCTTATGACTTGTGTAATCTTGTACGGGCCTTCCCAATTGGCGCCTAATTTGCCGGCTTTCCACTCTTTAGTGTTTTCGAACACTTTGCGTAGGACGAGGTCTCCGAGTTCGAGAGGTCGGGATCGAACCTTCTTATTATAGTAGCGCTTGGTCGCGTCTTTCCTCGATATTGTCCAGAGCGTCGAGGAGCATGTCTCGGTTGATCTCGTTGTGAAGAGGCATCTTGGAACGTCTTAAGCTGGTGACGTTAACCTCGGCTGGTGCCATTGCCTCAACCCCGTATGCTAGCGAAAAGGGGGTAGCTTGTGTTGCTCCCCGAGGTGTCGTGCGGTGAGACCATAGAACGCCATCTAGTTCGTCTGCCCAGCATCCTTTTTTGAGGTCGAGTCGTTTCTTCAGACCATCGATGATGGTTTTGTTCGTTGACTCGGCTTGTCCGTTGCACTGCGGGTACCTCGGCGTCGCGGTGTTGAGACGGATTCTCCATTTCTCACAGAACTCACGGAAGTTGTGCGAGATAAATTGGGATCCATTGTCGGTGACTATTTCATAAGGAAGTCCGTGACGGCAAATGATGTTTTTCCAGACGAACTTCTGTACTTCTTTGTCGGTGACGTTTGCGTATGCCTCTGCTTCCACCCACTTTGTGAAATAGTCAGTTAAGACAAGGATGAAGCGCTTTTGCCTGGAGTTCGGCAATGGGCCAATGATGTCCATTCCCCACCGCATGAAAGGGTATGGTGCGGTCATGGTTCGGAGGAGTTCGGTCGGACTGTGGATCGTAGAAGCGTGGCGTTGGCATTTGTCGCAGTGACGAACGTAGGAGTCGCAATCTGTGTTCATTGACGGCCAGTAGAAACCGAGATTCTTGATCTTCAGAGCGAGAGCTCGTCCTCCTGAGTGATTACCTGCCGCGCCTTCGTGGGTTTCGGCCATAACGAGCCTCGTCTGTTCGCCATGGATACATTTGAGGAGAACTTTAGTGGCGGTCCATCGGTGGAGCTCACCTTCGGTGACGACGTAATGCGCGCTGCGTCGCTTTAATCGCCTTGCTTCCCATTTATCCGTGGGTAACGTTCCATGGGCGAGGAAGTTAATGAACTCGAGACGCCAGTCGGTTGTTTGATCATCGTCAATCATCGTGGGGGAATCGTCAATGGGAGATGCCGCTTCGGTGACCGAAGCAACGGTCCCTCCTTCCTGATCAATGCTGGGATTCTCGATTCGGTGGATTGGAATCGTCCGCTTTACTTGATCGTGGAGCTTGCTACCGAGGGCAGCGAAAGCGTCTGCGCAGATGTTCTCCCCACGGGGGACTTTCGTTAGTTCAAAGAACTCGAAACCTTTGGCTAGGTCTTGGACGATGCGAAGGTAGGAATCCATTCGGTCGTTTCGTACGTCGTAATCTCCGTGGTACTGACTGACGACAAGCTGGGAGTCGCAATACGCGCTTAGTCGTTTAACTTTGACTGCTTGGGCGAGACGGAGTCCCGCAATGAGAGACTCGTATTCTGCCTCGTTGTTTGAAGCGTTAAAACCGAAGGTGAAGGATTGTCGGATCAATTCTCCGGTTGGCGACTGCAACTGGACGCCTGCGCCCGAGCCTTTGTTCGTGGAGGAACCGTCCACGTGCAATATCCAGTTGTTACTGGGTAGGACGAGGTCTTGTTCGAGCTCTGGCGTGAGCTCGATGAGGAAATCAGCAAGGACTTGTGACTTGGCCGCCGTGCGGTTCTTGTACGTTATGTCGTGAGCGCTAAGTTCCATTGCCCATTTAGTCAATCTTCCTGACTGATTCGTGTTCTGCATCACCGTCCGTAGAGGCTGGTTGGAGAGAACCTCGATACTGTGTGACTGGAAGTAGGGTCGGAGTTTACGAGCCGAGGTAACGACAGCAAGGGCCATTTTCTCCAGAGTTGGGTAGCGGGTTTCCGCTTCGGTCATGCGTTTGCTGATGTAAAAAATGGGTTTCTGTTCGCCTCGGTCTTCTCGGATGAGGACGCTGCTAACTGCTGAAGAAGTGACTGCGATATAAAGAGACAGGATATCACCGACTTCCGGTTTCGCGAGGACTGGGGGTGTAGTGAGGTATTGCTTGAGTTGAGAGAATGCCTCTTCGCACTTATCGTCCCATACGAATCGTCTGTTCCCTCGCAACAACTCGTAGAAAGGAAGACACTTGTCGGTTGATCGGGAGATAAACCTGTTGAGGGCCGCGATTCTGCCCGTTAGACGCTGCACCTCTCTACTGTTCTTTGGACTGGGTAGGTCGAGGATTGCTGATATCTGCTTCGGGTTGGCCTCGATGCCTCGCTGGGTCACTATATATCCGAGGAACTCGCCCGAGGTGACGCCGAATGTGCATTTGGCCGGGTTGAGTTTCATCCCATACTCGTTTAGCGTCGTGAAACAATCGCGCAGATGGTCGAGGTGATCGCTCGCGTGAAGCGATTTGACTAGCATGTCATCGATGTATACTTCCATGGTGTTGCCCAGTCTGTCAGCAAACATCTTATTGACGAGGCGCTGGTAAGTCGCTCCAGCGTTCTTCAGGCCGAAAGGCATGACCTTGTAGCAGTAGGTTCCCCGATCAGTGATGAAAGCGGTCTTCTCTCGGTCGTCGGGGTGCATCATTATTTGATTATACCCCGAGAAGGCATCCATGAAGGTAAGCAGTTCGTTGCCTGCTGTTGACTCGACCAGTCGATCGATATGGGGGAGTGGGTAGCTGTCTTTCGGGCATGCCTTGTTGAGATCGGTGAAATCTACGCAGACGCGCCACTTCCCGTTTTTCTTTTTGACGACAACCGGATTTGCTAACCACTCGGGGTACCGGACCTCGGTGATGGATCCTGCTGCGAGTAATCGGTCTACTTCCTCGTTGACTGCTTTCGATCGATCGGGCCCGAGTTTACGCCTTTTCAGCCGGATTGGTTTGAAAGTGGGGTCGACGTTCAGCTCGTGCGAGGTTATAGTCGGATCGATTCCCTTCATGTCTGCTGCGGACCAGGCGAATGTTGAGGCATTCTCTCGGAGGAAAGAGGTGATCTGGGTTTGCATTTCATCCGAGAGAAAAGCGCCGATTCGTACGACCTTTGTCGAGTCGTTTACGTCGAGCGGGACCTCGCGGATTTCTTCCTTCTGAGGGTATACTTTATGGATAGGTTTGGAGACGGAGTTGATGAGGGATACGGATTGCTGGAGTTTCACCGTTGCAATGAGTATTTCTCTCGCGGCCTGCTGGTCTCCACGGATGGTTTGCGTACTGCCGTCCTTGCCCGGGAACTTGACACACTGGTGGTAAGACGACGGAATGGCTCTCATTGCATGGAGCCAGGGGGTGCCAAGAATCGCGTTATACGGCGCTCTAGCTTGTATAACGGAGAATTTCACCGTGCGAACGATGTCTCCTGCATAGACGGGGAGGCGTATCGTACCGAGCATCTGCTCCGAAGCTCCGTTAAATCCGGTAAGGGTGCGAGAAGATGGTTTCATGTTCTGCAGATCAACGCCCATCTTATCCAGCGTGTGGCGGAAGATGAGATCGACCGAGCTCCCGGTATCGATCAAGACTTTGGTGACTTGACATTCTCCGATCCCGATGTCGACGAGGAGTGGATCGTTGTGAGGCATGTGGACGCCCCGTGCGTCGGCGTTGGAAAATGTTATTTGATGGTCGTCTCCAGCAGACGAAGGCCAACGTCTGGAGGTAACGGCTTGTCGCCTGTAGTCTTTGACTGCTCTGACGGAGTCACCGCAGAGGGGGGATCCTCCCATGATTACGCTGATCCGGGGGAAGCGACTTCTGCGTCGAGATTCGATCTGTTCGCGGAGGTCGTTAGTCCCAGTGTCGTCTGCAGTGGTAGTGGAATGGCGTTCTTTCGCTTTTTCCAAGTGCCTACGCAGGTCAGATCGTTTGGAACGGTTGAGCTTTATCCTCAGGTCGTCAACCCTAGAGTTGAGGCTGTCGCGTAGATCGGAAACTTGGAAAGGGTGATCCGGATCGATCCTTCGGGATTTGGACGCGCTATCTGTGGGACCGTAGGACGGAGCTTCGGTGGGTACGAGGATCGCTGCAGTTGCGGCCTTTCGCTTTAGCAAAGTCCGAAGGTCGGTCCCTTCTGCGTCGGTAGCGTTTACTCGGGGAGAAGTCTGCGCAGTCTGCTCGTCGTCCGAAGAGTCACTTATTTTGGAGAGGATGACCTCTACTCGCCGACGGTTCCTCGGCTGTTCTTCGTCAGCCGATGAGTCGTCTTTATCCTGAGCATCCTCGTCGTCTGCTTTGGCTTGAGGTTGCTTCTCTTTGGATTTCTGAGACTTCTTTTCCTTGTTTTTGCTCCAGCTCTTGCCGTTCTTGGGCTTTGGTTTGGGGGGTGGCTCGATCTCCAGCTTTCCACTTTCCACGGATGACAAGAACTGTTTGTAGAGAACGTTGCACTCATTCGTGTTGTGAGTGTCGACTTTGTGATAGGCGCAGTACTTGCGGGAAGGGGGTGCGTTAGGACCCGAGGACTCGGGCGACGTTGGGCCTTTCAGATCGTTCTCGGAAGACGGGCGGTTGTAGACGTTCCACCCTTTTTCTCGGACTGCGGCAGTAGACGCGGGATCCGCTTCGTCAGCGACGGCGTACGCGAAGTTGCGCTTCGGATTGCCGGAGGAATGTTGCCTCGGCTCCTGTCGGTTATCACTCGTCTTAGCTGAGTTCTGCTTTGCTGCTGCGTCTTTTGCAGCGTTCTGTCGTCCGATGATTGCCTTCGTGTCTTCCTCCATTTTTATGAAGTTATGGGAACGCGCTATGGCATCTGCGAGAGAACGCGTCGGGTGTCGGTAAAGGTCGGCTCGGAAAGTAGACTTGAGGTGAAGGGTGTTTTTCAAGGATTCGACGGCGATCTGGTCGGGGATGTCTATCTTCGAGACGACAGATTTGAACTTTTCCATGAAGTCGCGGAGACTCTGACCGTTGGCTTGGGTTAGGTTCCACAGATCGGAAGCGGTTGCTTCCTCGCGAGTGAACATGATATAGTTCTTCAGGAAGGCGGTGGAGAGGTCATGGAAGCTGTTGACAGAGTTTTCTTTGAGGCCGGTGAACCAAGCCAAAGCCGTTCCTTCTAGGGTTTCGACGAAGAGCTGGCAAAAGCCGGCGTCTTTCTCTTCGTCGGAGAGATTTGCACGGCGCATAGCGATGTTGAACGATGTGACATGGACCGTCGGGTCAGAGAGTCCGTCGAAAGTCGGCAAGCGGAGCTTGTCCATTTTTCGGAGCCTAACATTGGTTATCTTCGCGGAAAATGGGGTTCGGAGAGACTCGGCGAGGACGCGTTCGATCTGCGGAGCAGATGTTGTCACGTGGTGTATTTGCGAGCTGATGTCGAGGATGGACTGCTTGAGCGCCGCGAGCTCGTTGATGGTTTGCACGTCGGAGGCGTCTCCACGAGCGTTGGTTGTCTGCGCTGGCACGCGGTCGTCGGCGTCGGGAGCGTCGTCTTGAGTAGGTAAGGCGCCGGCCGTCCTCTCGGTGGCGAAAAGTTGTCGCCGGTACGCTGCCGTCGTTGCGTCGGCGTTCGCGGCGAGGGGGGCGATGAGAGCAGCGAGAGCAGTGAGCTGGTCGGTTACTGCCTTTTGGGCGGCGTCCTGTTGAGCTAGACGCGCCATAATGGTGTCGATAGATGCTGGTGGTGGCACCGGCAAGGGAGTCGCCGGTGTTGGGGTTGGAGTCGGCTCACGAGCATCCTGCTCTTCGCCGGAGGTGGAACCGTCGTTAATCGATCCCATCTGGTGTTGACGTTACTTCGCTTTGCCCCACGGTGGGCGCCAACTGTTTGATCGGAAAACGGTTCTATGCTAAAGTAGACAGATTTCGATTGTGGGTTTAGTCGAAGACGTTTTTATTCAGATGAGAAAGAGTTTAGTCGGTGTACAAAAGAGGAAACAAACGGTGAGGAAGAGAGACCGGAGCTCGGAAGCTGTCGGTCAGAAAAGTACAACGGCGAGAATACAAGATGAAAACCCTAATTCTAGCCGCCAAGTGAGTGAGCGTGATTTCGGATCCTTTCCTCGTTGTCCCTTCGTCCTCTTTTATAGCTGACGTCCTCTTGATCCCATGACCTAATCTTCGTGACCTAAGCTCGATGGGCTTTTCGCCCGTGGGCCGGGCGTCGTTACTTCAACTCAACGGGCTTTGCCGCGCCGTTCTGTCGGGAGTCGGGCCGACGCAGAGTCGTCAGTGGGCCGGGTCATCTATTATTCGGGCCTTGTGGGAGGATGTGAATCCTGTCCCTACAAGTAACAGATACAGCGGCGAAGGCAAAAAGTCGGACGTCCATCGAGAAGAGGATGACGCCGAAGCTGAAGTTACATCTATAAATAAGTTAGAAGAAGCAAAAGCATAAAAAAAATTAAAAAGAGCCGGACCGGCGGTGGCTATGGGAGCCACTCCGCCGGCCGGAAACGCTAAATCACGGTGGTTTTCTTTTGTATATCGTGATCACTTAACAAAGTCTACACATTTATACCTGTCACCATAGTTAGTTAACGCCTCCCTTCTAATTTAATCTTAGATTAATGTGTGTCACCTTTTTCACTTACGTTTTTTTTTTTTATATTAAAACTCTAAAACTAGATCTAGTGGGTTACGCTGATTGTCCAAAAACAGGGTTATGCTAACTAATCTGATTTAAACTCAAATGTATATTCTGTCTCGCTCACGAATAACTAATGCATGAATTAAACTATTTTTTTGTTTTTTTATAACACTTTTTTATTACTA
>NW_026618426.1:0-12258 GCF_000801105.2 Raphanus sativus
TATGAAAATATTGGGAGTTAGGTAATTTTGTATTAATTAATTAAAAATTTGATTTGATAATATTATCTTTAATAAATATATGAAAATTTTTAAAAATGGAATAAATAATAAATAACATGTCAGATAAAGATTAGTTCTATACAATACATTTTTAATCAGATATATTAATCAATGTAGAATCAAAGTGTATAGGAGAATTTCAGATTTTTTATGGTTTTCTTTCGGTTTTATGTCAAATATACAAGTTAAAAAAAGAACAATTTCAATATGCTTTTATGCTACTTTTTTACATTAGGCACAGTTGTATAAATACTTGGGCTTAATATGACAATTCATTGAAAATTGTAGAATAATCCAAAGCAAGGATTTATTGTTGTTTAGATAGAAAGATTATTGACATGAAATAGCTCATAAAGAGATTTATTATACAAAGCAAAATAAAAAATGGATGAAGCTTTAGATTGTCACCAATATATTAAAAAATTGATTTATATAATGGAAAGGAGAGACTGCAACAATCGACAGCCAAAGTTGCTTACATAAGAGTTCATAACGTATATATATGTCTAGAATTGCTAAGAATCAGGCTTGTGCGCTTGTGTTCTAATAGAAAAGCTTAGGTGTTTTTGGTTATTCAAGTTCTCGGATTTCGAACAAAATAACAAACAAAATAAAACCAGATACAGCATTTACCAATTTTAATTTAAGTTTCTGATCAAAATTAAGTTTACGATCAAAAATCTCTTTGCATATAAATTCAAAATAAATTAGTCAGATTTAAATATTGATGCAATTTAAGGTAGGTCCATCGTAAACAACAATATTGAAAAAGTCAAGCTTTCTACTTTATTGAGTTTATAAATATAACTACTGATTACATTACATATCCAAAAGAGCTCATACATCAACTCAATTTTTATTAGATAACTGTAATTCATTCTTTACTGGACTATTGTCTTCTTTATTATGATGCACCTGAACAGGTTTATATGTGTAAATCTTGGCACACCATAGATAGTATACAAGGTTAACGGCTTGTAACACAGTGATCACCCAGTAAAAATACTCAAGCCTTCCACGGTTTAGATTGTTATCTGGTAACCAATTGCTTCCATCTGGTTTAATGCTGAATTTATGAACCAACGTCACAAGCAAAGTGCTTACATAGTTCCCAATCGAAATTGCCATCCAGAACAACGCTGTTGCAGTACTCCTCATGCTTTCTGGAGCTTGGTCGTAGAAGAACTCCATATGTCCGATTGACATGAAAGCCTCAGCAATTCCATGGAGACTATACTGAGGAACCAACCAAAGAAATGAGATTGGAACCATTGTATGTGGTTTATCCAAAAGTCCATGCTCTATTGCAACGTGTTTGCGTTTGATCTCAATAAATCCGGCTACAAGTGTTGCGAAGATTGAGATTACGAAACCGATTCCCATACGATGGAGGAACGTGATGCCTCGCTCTAGACCAGTGAACTTTCTGGCAATTTTGACAAAAATACGGTCGTAGACGACGATTGTGGAAAGCATAGCAACAGTTGTGAAGACAGACATTGAACCCGCTGGTATTTGGAATGATTTTGTTAAATGCCGATCCATAGTTTTGGCTTGCTGAAGAGAAAATGTTCCTTGTTGAGCATAGGCGGTAATTAAGAGAATACCAGAGGCTCCAATTGGACCCATTCGGATCACGGATTTGAGTTCTTCGACTCGGTGGACTGTATTTAGCCTCCATGGATTTGGGAGTTGACCCGGTTTTAAATTGTCTTGCTCAGTCACTATAGCTGCTTTATCCAAGAAACTGTATAATGCATAAAATCAGAGTTAGTCGTATAGTGTCAATTATCTACCTGTTACTTGTACGAAATGGGTCCAATAATTCAATTATTGCGGCAATTATGCGAAAAGCAATAAAAAGGATTTGTTTGTTTCTAATGAATCACGGATCACAACTATGATTTGTTTGTTTTATCTTCTTCTTTTTTTACTTTTGAATTTTGATGTGTCTGGTTTCACTCATCTAGTGGACAAGTTGTTGTACGATTACTCAATTGTTTACGTTACAATACTAATTTACTCTTTCAGGTTCTATTAGATAGAAGTATCATTTTATAATTTATATATTTAGATTCTTCTATGATTCCTCGTGACTATTTGGATAGTGGATATACATAGTCAAACAGATACACAATCAGAAATATCTATAACTATATAATAATTGTGTGCTGATTGATAGTTGATACTATGTATTTGATTTGTATATAATAATTGTGTGCTGATTGATACTATGTATTTGATTTGATCAAAAATATCAAACTGTTAGATTTAAAATGATTAATAGTATACCTCCGTGTTCTGACTCAATTGAATTAGTAAATTAATTATGACCAAAATCAAGAAAAAAGTTATACATATGTTTACTCTCGTCACTTTAGCTATAATATAGCTCTTTCCAAAATCATTGTGGTATCTCATTTTGTAACTACTCTTCGTTAATAGTTCTCCAAAATCACTAGAGTATTATAACCACTTTATCTAATAGAATTATATTTATTTTGCCTACAAATATATAAATATCTGATAGAATTGTGGGTGCACTTGCACCCCTAACTCATAGTGTGGCTTTGCCCCCGCCTTCATCAATTACTTTCAATAAGAACACAAACTATATGGTGTAGGTTGAACAATATAAATTGGAGAAAAGGAGTCAATAATATAATTGTTAGTACCTCATGTGTTTGGTGTGGGTGAGTATACCATCCAAGGAGATAGGAGCATCAATCTCATCGTTGGTATATAGAAGAGTAGGATCAGAAACCATCCTCAGATTCCTTTTACGAAACGCTGCGACTGCCACTTGGATCAAACGGGTAAATGGACTACCCGATGGATCCAAATGACGGTAAAGCTTGAAGCCACCGACAAAAGTAATAACGGATAAGAACATAGCTACTGTCGGGATGCCCAAACCTAAACCCCAACCAACGTTATCTTGTATGTACACAAGCACCGTCACCGCCACCAATGCTGCTGCTCCCATGCAAAAGTAGTACCTAATCATTCAAATCCAACGACAAAAAAAAATCATTACTAACGGGTTTATAGTACCTACAAAAGAAAATTACTATTTAAAGGAATAGTTCCATAAAATACAAGCTCATAAATCAGAAAAAGACTTTACGCATCTAGATGATTACTTATTTTCTTAGATCTTAGAACTTTAAATATATGAAAAGGCTTAAAGGCTAACAGCTGTATTTTTTAAATAATACTAGTGTTACAAATACATGTTATATCTATATAGTCACGTAGTGTTAAATAATATATATGTCTCAAACATGTTAGGTAATCCTAGTATTATTTATTGTTCGAAATCTCTGACAATATCAACAAATAATAAAACCCTGAGGAATCTACGAAAGGAATCTAGCTAGTTATTGATATTTATATAGATATGAAGAAGAGCAGATATAGATAAGTACCAGTTGAAGTAGTTCCAGGTTTTGGTGGTTTGCTTAGGATCCGACTCATCAAACTGATCCGCACCAAAAGCAACGACACAAGGTCGGATCCCACCCGACCCGAGAGCTCCAAGAAGAAGAGCTATGTACAGTATACTCAACTGTGCTGTGTCTGCTACTACACAAACCTCTTCTCCTTTACATGGTGGTGGCCTTAGCGTCGGCAGTATTGCTGATATCGTAAGCAGTGTCATCCCCTGTTTTATTTATTTATTTACTCGTTAGAACCAATGGCTGAGTGACTTCTCAGACATATTTTGAATAAAAGTTCAATATTAACATACTATTTGGTAGATGATGGAACCGAACGTGATGGTCCAAAAGCGGCCCGCGAAGGAGTCGGCGATAAAGGCACCGAGGAGAGGGGTGAGACTCGAAGTTCCACCGAAGTTAGTGAGAGTGTTGGCTGCTTTGGTTAAGGGAAGGTGAAGCTGTGTTGTTAGATAGCTTATCATGTTTGCGTGAAACCCAACCACCGCCAACTTCTCACATATCTCGTTAGCTGATATAATAATCCATTTAATATTAACTAGAGAATATTAAATTTTGCCAAAAAATATCTCAAACAATAATCACAATTAACTCATACCAAAGATGAATGGCATAGTAATCAACCCTCCCTTTGGTCGACTTCGTTTCCCATGAAGCTGTTTTTCTTCTTCACTGATCTTGTTCTTGCTCTGCTCCTCCATGATCTTGAGTGTTACTTGCAATATTTAGTTAACTATGTTAATGTTTTTTTGTTTAGTGTTGTAATGGTATTAACCAGGGGGCAGTATTTATAGGCTTTTCTGGTTTATCAATTATTGGGTGCTTTATAGTGGCTCTGGTCCGTTCAAGATCTATAAAGGAATGCGACAGTGACGTCTACTGAATCACAGCCACGAATTAAACCAGTTTGGTTTGTGTGGACCGGATAATATAAGTTTATAGAACTGCTTGATTTTATTCCTTATAACTTCTGTGTATATCTCTAATCCTTATCATTATCTCCAATAGATAACGTTTTGGGATTCCGGTTCATCCGTTATCTTGGGAATTCTTGTCAATTTGATTGTGCATTATTCAACATAGTTTGGTCCCAATAAAGATATTAGACTAATTAAACATTATAAAAAATAACAATTTTCTTATAAACTACTAGTACACTAGTAAAGACAGTGTCGTTTCTCCGAGGAAAAACATAATAATGAAACATTTGTTTTGACTCTTAAATTTGTAAAACTAATATTAATATATATATATATATATATTATGACCCCTAAATTTATTTTCTTTATTAGATTTTCGTTGCTTAAATTATATCATATATATTGTAAATTTAAGAATGTATATATAGTTTATTCGACTAAAAGCTTCACTGAATCATATACTGAAATAACAACATTTATACAATCGACTAAAAGCTTCACTGAATCTTATTCAATAATTTAATGTATAAATTACAACATTTATACAGATCTACATAATGTAAATTATTACACAAACAACTATGTGTCTCACATGATGAAAGTTTGTAAATAAATAACATTCTCAATGCATCCTTGTCGATAACGTTCTACTCTCTAAATATTACATGTATTAATACAGTGAAACTTTTATAAATTAATAATGTTGGGACTACACCAAAATTATAATTTTTTATTAATTTATAGAGATTATTAATTTATCGAAATATTAATTGAACCAAAAATTCAATTTAGAACTATAAAATTATATTAATTTATAAAGATATTAATTTATAAAATATTAATTTAAAGATGTTATACTGTATATATATGGATACCCTCTCACTCGGTTATTTGCATTTCTTTGTCTTCAGAATTTTTCTTAATCGATCGGAAACTTGTGGTCAAGTGGTTACGTGAAGAGTTTGGGATGTCACCATATTTCAAGTTTGATCCACCTGCCATACAAAATAAAGTTACATTTTTTACCACCATACACGGATATGGGCCACTGTATTTCAGCATACTTGAATATCCGAGAAATGGTATATCCGTGGACTGCACTTCTCAACCGGAGGTTATGTCTGTGTCTTTGATTTATCCGAGTTTAACATTTTTCTTTTTGGTCAAAAAAAGAATGTTTCTTAATTGTATAATTAGTGCCTGATACTAGCTCCGTTATGATCCATTAGCCTAATTTTCTCCACAACAACAACATAGCCAATTCTCCTTCCAAATATTCCCATTAAGAAATGGCCTCTCACTCAAGTACGGTTATAAGTTCTTTAACATCTTCTTCATTTTTCCCACACATGTTCAGGGTGTGGCCGTGTGGGTGTCAACTAATCAATGAGAGATAGGACAAAACTTGAAGAAGTTTGCAATATTTTGTTTTAGCTTTGGTAATTGCAGCTACCAACAGTATGTTGGGCTAATCACAGAGTTTTTTTTTTAATCACCGAGAGTTGGTTCCGTTGTGTCTTTATGTCGATTCTTGGTAAGAGGAATGTTTTACGTCGTATCATTAGATATTACTATATTAGTAACGATTAAGACTGGGCCTAGGAAGAGATTAGAGCTTGTCTTAAACTCCTCTCAGTTTAAAAATACATATATATATATATATATATATCGACTGTGGATTAAAATTCTAAACAATTTGGTTTATGTTAGTAGTAATCACATATTCTTTTTTTTTTTTGAGAAATCTTTTTATTACTTTTTCTTCCTGATGTCAGTAATCACATATTCTTTATAAACGTTATTTGTAATTCATGTAAATAGATGTCTTTCTTTTTGCATTTTATTCTTTTGTACATCTTCTATGATACATCAAGAATAGATTAGTTTCTTACAAAATTAAGACGTTTTAATAGTTTTAAATTTGAGTGGTAGTCTGTGTTGTAGTAGTTTCGCACTCGTTAGGAATGGATAGCAACAGAATACGTGATACAAAAGTTGGTGAATGTGTATCACATGCCACATGGCAATATGGCAGTGTGGAGTCTCTCACTCTCCCTTTTTGCACAGCCAAACCCACTCTCGTGTGCCGCCCAAAAAGACTTTCATTTCTATACGACATTTCTTTTTACTCCCAAAAATAATTATAAACTACAATGAATATATATAACTAAGTAAACATAAAATGAACATAATGCCCTCACAACTGCATTAGATTTTTTTATCATTATGACATCAATGTGTTGTAGAATTCGGTTAATCAAAGAGTAGTGGAATTGAAAAGGAAAATGTTCTGCTTTTCTGATAGCGATCTCTCTTTCATCTAGAAACAGTTCTAAGTAATGATATGAGTTTCTATTTTAGTGCATTGATCAATAATTTATGTTCGTCGTATACACGTGTTTCTTCACGTACGCATGTTCATATTCCAAAATAATGTAACAATGTTTTTACCAACTAAGTTTCATTAGTTTGAATGTATATAATTTCACAAGAGAATAGTAAAGCTTTCCTAGGTAAGATTGGCACATCTGTTACATTCCCAATTACAAATGGTGCGAGTGGAGTGTCGCAGTCTTAAATTTGATGTCTTCTTGTTAATTATAGAGTTATCATCTCCTTCAACGATCAACCGACGATATCCCAGAGACCAAATAGCTTGCATAGTCTGTGACAGTTCACAATATTCAGGTTTTTCTGGTGTGATTCTTCCTCCAATTAATCTCTCCATACCGCAAATAGCAAAAACTCCATCTGAATTTACATTTCATCACTCTTATATCAGATTATTTATTACCCTTGTGATGTCAGACGTCATAGTATACTTAACCCATCACTCTTATATCATAAAATTCATCACTCTTATATCAGATTATTTAGTCATCCAGTTTTTCATCATTCTAATAATAATCGTAGTCGGTTTTTAGTTTTTATTGTCATCTACGTCGAGGATTTATACGGGAAAAAGAAAAGCATGACTACATATTGAAAAATCAATAAAGAAACTTACATATACTAAGCCAAGTTCAAAAAAAAAAAACTTACATATACAACCGAATTATTATTTTTCTAGTTCTTTTATTCACAGAAACAGTACGTGAATAATAAGAACAATAAAAGCTAAACTACAAATTAGTTTCTAGATCAACACAAAACGGTCAAATCAGCACAAATGAACTAAATGGAGTAAAAACAAACATTAAGGCCATATTGATTTTCTCCCTGCTATCTGCAAACGCAGTTTTTACAGTTAATAACGGTTGACATTGTTTCAAAACAATCATACAGACCGTTACAAATCGTTTCAAACCGCTATAAACCTTTTCAACTCAAAAGCTGGTTCCAACTAACGTTTGCGGTTACGGACGGTTGCAGACGGTTGCAAACGATTGCGAATGGATAGAAAAATATAAAATTATTTTTTAAAATATTTTAAAATTAAAAATGGAAGTGTTATAAATAAAAATACATACACACTTTATATATTAATTTAAATTCACAAACATTATCATAATTTGTTTTATAAAAACTTTATACTAACTACTCATTGGAATTTTTTTGAAATTAATATACGTACATATATAAAGATATACACATATAAAACGAAATAAAATATTCTTTAAAAAGTTTTAATATAAATCTTCAAAAATATATATATTAAAATTATAACTTTCAACTAATTAAAAATTAAACAAATAAACATAATATTATTATTAATCATATTATATTAATAATTATTATATTTTATCACAACAGTATATTTTTATATTTTTATATATTATAATATATTTATTAGTAATTTGTTATTAAACCACTGCAATATCTCATAATCAACCAGTTACTAATATCCCACAAATGTAATAATTTTTAAACATTATATCAGTTATACAAAATGCTATATAACGTTTGAAACCGCAGCCATCCACATCCGCAAACTCCCATACCCGCAACCGCAACCGCTGCGTTTGTACCAATCATACCCTGAATACAGATTTTTAATACTCCTGTATTCCCCTTTAATAAGAGGATAAATTTAGAGAAAAATACTTTTACTCTTACCACATATACTACACATTATTTTATATACTAAATATTCTAAAGTTCTACTTTTATAAAAAATTGTTTGATCTACAATAATAAAATCATTTGTTATCATATTTACTATAATGACATACTGAATGTAATTCTTATACATTTAGTTTCCTTTTTATTTATTACTAAAACAAATTGATTTTCCATTTGAAAAGACGAACATAACATATATAATCTATAGAACTACAACAAAAATATTTTAACACATTTATTATACAATATTTAATAAACTATAATGTGCTTTATTTGGAAATATTTTAAATATAATATTTTAAGAGATTTTCCAAATAAAGCACGTCATAACTAATTAAATAGTTATAATCATATAGTGTGAATAAATATTTACATATATTCTTATCAAATTGCGTCAACTTAGCCTGTACATGTGCAAATTTATTTTGTCCTTTTCAGAATTAAAGAAAATAACAAACTAATATTCTGTCCAAAATATTTTTTAATAAATACATGCCAAACTAAATTACAAAAACAAATACATGGCAAACTGAATTAAAAATTCATAACATCTTTTTTTAAAATAAAAAAAGAAATTCATTATAAACATGTAATTTGAGTTTATCTATAAATCCAAATCCGCAACATTAAATAGAAGTTTACAAACATAATGTATTATATTAGAAGTAAGGGTCTTAAATAAAAGAAGAAAACATAAGTTGTGTTTTTCATTTGTGTATTTTGCATAATTGTTTTAGTGATTTACTGGACTAAAAAAATAATGGGTGCACATAAGAAATAACTACAAATACAACATTCATTTTAGAAAAATCATGGATGCATGTGCACCCCTAATCACCTCTATAGATCGCTCCTGCATATTCATATGGAACTCAATTTCGTTTCATATAGAAAAGAACCGAATACGTCCCTCTTAACGAGTAAAACAAAAACAAACAAACAAAAACTGGAGAAAGGAGAGATGCGCAGGATTCCGAGTTTGACATGGGAACAAAAGCTGAGCATACACGTGTGGAGGCAAAGAGCACCAGCTATTATGTATTAACCAGAAATAGGAAAAGCCATCACAAGACCAAAGTCTCGTTTTGCTACCTCTATCTCCACATATCCTGTGTGATAATTGCCACTCCTTCTTCTTCCTTTCCTATCAACTTTTCTTGTAATCTATTTTTGAGCATATCACTTCATTACTATTTTTACTGCAGTGTGAATGTGTGATGAAGAACACTACCAATAAAAGTCAGTGTAACCCTTTCTTTTGGTATATATGACGAGACGATGTTAGACGGCAACAGTATGATTAATGAATAGTCCTATGAAATTCTTGGTCGAATTGAATACACTAAAAGATTGTAAACAGTGAATATTTATAAAATTATCAGAAAACCATACTTTCAAATTAATGTATACTTCGTAGAGCTTAAACTCTTAGGTTTTATCTGTTTCGTGTTCCGTTGGGCTTTTTGTAGTTTTGTTGTACTCTCCTTTCATGTAGCTTAAACTCTTCTAAGTTTAATATAAGTTGGTTTGATCAACAAAGAAAAGAAAATCCAAGGTTCATAGTTTAGTATGAAATGATTTATAACAAGCATGTGAACGATGATAACACACACACACACACACAAATTCAGAAAAGACTTCGTAGTCTACGAACGCATATTTTAGAGAGCACACCGTACCGACCAAGAAATGTAATGAGTTATAATAACTTATATTCGTTGTCATTCTTTGCAGGATTTACGTCAGAGATACTTTGGATTTGATATTCTCTTATATGAGCGGGTCTGGTTCTATTGTCCTCTGTATCTAGTTCATCAGAGCACCGTACGGACCGAGATTGTCGGGGGAAGATGAATTTTCTGATCATAAATCCATGGATTATTATAAAATAATGTTAGGCTATGCATGTATGTTTATTTGGTAAAGAATTGTCCATGATTAGGATATGCCTGCATACTAATAATTTATCATGTAGATGTATATTGTGATATACAGCTGAAAAGTTCAGTTCGTGATGTTGTTGAATAATGAATATACATGAATCTGAGTCCGCAATGTCAGACAAAGTCTTCAATAATTCAAGAAGTTATATATACAATAATGTAGTTGAGCAAAGTTATATATACAATAATGTAGTTGAGCAAAGTTACAATTTATCTTTTTTTTTTTTAAAAGCTTTTCAATATCTATCCACCAATAGAATTTGAATAACTCAAATATTCTCAATTAATGTTTCTCAAAAGCATACAAAAGTACCTTAATAATATAGAAAATCTATATTTGTGAAACAAGATTTTTTTCTAGAAAATCCTACTTTCAGGAACGGAGGTAATACTAATAATAATAACTAGAGCTTGACCCGCACACCCGTGCGGGTTTTAATTTTGATTTTTAAAAAACTGATATTTGTTTTTCATAATTAATATCATATATTTTAGATGTGTCATTATATAACTGAATGTATATTGGGTATTTGAATATTTTAGGTTCTTATACATCATAATCGAATTCGAACCATAGCGGATAATATAATTACTTTTGGTCATTTAATAATTTTTAGGTTATTTTAGTTTAAATTAAAAATATCTAAATCGAATTGGGTAATATAATTATTTTTGATAAAAATATTTGAAATTTTACATATATTAGTTATTTGGATATTTTTAGGTTCCAATACATCAGAATTGAATTCAGTTGGACTAGAAGGATCCAATTCAAAAGTCACCAAACAAATTTATAATACTCGAACGAAGCCTAATTTTAAAACTCAAAAATATAATACCTGAAAAAACGATTCATATTTGAATGGGTATCCGAAAGACCTATTACTAACTGTATATTATTATATTTACCTGAATAATTAAAAAGAGTAAAACTACTATTTTAGTGGTATTGAGGCATTTTAGTTTAAACGTCATGTGTTTTTCACATATTTATAAATAAATATTGATTTTATATAAATGTTAGTATATATTTTATAATTTAAATTTATTAAATATTTTTATTATGAAAATTTTAAATACAATATTTTTATAATTTATATTGAGTAATTTTATTTTTGTTTTGAATCGTCAACCGTTTTATATGATTTTTAAAATATGACATGCCCAACTGCAAAAATATACTTTATATATATTTTTCATGGACCAAAATTTAAATGCATGACAAAAATGTTATATATACTATTTAAAATTTGGTGCTATATACTTAATTTATATCCTTCAGCATTTAACATATTCGATTTTCATTGGGATATTATTTATATGAAATATAAATAAAATAAAATATTTACAGATTTATATTCGAGTAGCATTAACTTTGTTTCTAACTTAGCCGAAGGAACATCAAATCGAAGAGTTTAGGATCTCGATTCTCGATTTTCATCATGCGAAACATTTTCTTTGGATTGTCATATTATTTGTGAATGGTTGTTTGTTAATGATTGTGTTAACGAAAATTTATATTTAATTGATTGCATAGAGTATTAAAATATGGTAAATTTATTGGTTACCTAAATTATAGGAAGTAGTATTTTTAATTTTAATTAAATAAGGAAAATACAATAAATACTTAACATTAGATTTATTAATTAATTCAGTGGCATAGAACTGTAAATATTGTGCAAGTTTAAGGGTTAGTATTCATTTGTACTTCAGTTTTAATAGATTAGATAAGGAAAATACAATAAATACTTAACATTAGATTTATTAATTAATTCAGTGGCATAAAACTGTAAATATTGTGCAAGTTTAAGGGTT
>NW_026618427.1:0-12257 GCF_000801105.2 Raphanus sativus
TCCAAACCGTGGCTCACAAGAGGCAACAAGAGTAGTACCACAAGAAGGTCAAAGAGACATGCTTCCCACAAGTAATCTCTCAGCCAAAACAGAGACATCAATCTACTTATTGTCAACCAAAAGAATGGCGTGCCAATGACCATGGAGAAGAAGAAAGTTCTCAGCCAAAGCACATTGTGGCAAAATAGATAGAAAACCAGATCAAGCAAGTGTTGCAAACAAAGGCTAAGGTAAGTCCTACACTTGATCAATTGGTTTATAATCATCTACCACTGTTATGATGCACTTGTCTTTGTCAAAAGGTGTTGTAACAGGACTTGACAAGTCCATGAAAGAAGAGACAACATGCGCAATCCATGTTATAAACCAGATGAGAGTTCAAGACACAATGCAGCCTAAGATGCTTAAAGAAGCAAAACCAGTGATGAAAATATCCTACCAAGGTAATGTCTAACACCACCTTTAGATACGGTACTGATGTGTTTGTTCATGACCCAGAGAAAACAAATGAAAGCTCTATGCTTACTGAAGTGTCAAAGGAAGAACAGAACACAAGTTCACTCATGAGCCACACAATGAGTGGAACCTGAAAATCTGAACAAAAGTTTGTTCAAGTGCTAAAACCTGAGGTAAATTTCACTCAGATAAGAATGATATATTAACTCCATGATAAGATTAATATACTTGTCTTGTCCAAGAGGAAGTGAAATAGGTACAGGAGACCAAGGTGAGAACAAACCAAACAAAGCAAGAGAATTTCTTGCTGCCACAGCTGAAATTAAGGTTCTTTGTTTCTTTGTTTTCATCAGTTTAAAATTTCTTTACTTTGATATAAATACTTGTCTTTGCCAAGATGTTTTGACCCAGGTATAAGCAAAGAAAAAGGCATTCCAAACCGTGAGAAGTTTTGCCACAAGATGCCTTAGCCATGATTTCAATAGATGCTTCCAGAAATCAGTTCAAGGAGATGCTGAACCAATGCCATTTAAATTCAGCATCAACAAGGAAATTTCTATGATCTTAAATTCTTATGAAATTTTATTATCCAGATATGATTCACTTGTCTTTGCCAGAAAGTTTTGATCCAGGTATAAGACAAGAAGATGTTCATACCAGCCTAGGGTAAAAAGGTGCAAGAAAGGCAGCCATCAATCCAAAGTTGTCCAAAGAAGAATTTAATTCTTCATAATGCTGAAGCACCTATGGTAACTCCGGCCCTAAGACATTCTGTTTATCAGACTTCACTATCAGATATAATTCATTTGGTCTTTGTCCAGAATGTTGAGAATTTTCAGGTTCAAAGAAGAAAGCTTTAAAGAAATCCCACCGGATACTCTTTTATTGCTTGGAGAATCAGTCCCAAAGATGGTCAACTATAAGACTACCAAAAGTGTGAAGTACCATCAACCTCAGAAGAGATACAATGTCAATGTCCAGTACAGAGGTGTGATCATTTCTCATCTTTTCAAAGAGGAGCCACCAGATGCAAAACCCATCCCCAAACCAAAACAATATCAAGGTAAGGCTTTGGAATCCCAAGAGAATGAAACCTGACTTGCTCTATTGTGTGTATCAGGTTATCCAGTTTTGAGGTCAAAACTTTTACAAGGGGGAGGGAATGATGAGGCCATCAAACCAGTAGCTGAACCAGAGGTCAACCCAACACCCTGCTCAACTAACCATGGCGCCAACCAGTACATATGTGCACTAAAAATGCCATATCTCATCAACCAGGAGGAAGTTTGTCACGAAACCAATTTTCTTGGATTCTACACTCAACAAGAGCACGCAGCGAATTGGTTTCATATCAAAAGGATTAATGGTTTGGAAGTTATGCTATTTTCAACTCAAAGGAGGCCCGACTTGCCTTATTTAGAAGATCAGGAGCATATAATATCTCACATCAAGCCGGTCCATTGATTCTTCTATCTTTCCAGCCAGCTTGAGAAGGTCCCTCTTGGTGCCTGTATCACATGGGTGCTAGAATCAATCTCCTTGGCTTAGGGAATACATCTGGGCGCCTGAAATGATACTCCTTGTGGCTCTCAGCTGTTGTCACAAACTCCTCACGTAGTAGCTCCTTCATTTCTGTCCAAGAAGCATCACGATCATACCACCAGTATGCATACTCAGTTAGAGTATCTTCAGCAATTAATGGTCTCTCCTCCTCTTCAATCTGATGAAGTTCAAACCATTGATCTAGGTCTTTCTCCCACTTCCAGTAAGCTTCTATTCCTTCATGATGGCCTGCGTATTGGATGTATCTTGGCTCATACTCTTCATCACTTCTTACAGCCTCATTTTCTTCTTCTTCAGCAAAGTCACGCTCACTTGTTGCTCCATCTTCACGGTTTGCTTCAGAGTAGGGTAAACTGACTTGGGAATCAGTTTCATCATGGTTTTCTTCTTCATGATCAGAGTACGGTATCTCACACCATGGCCTCTCTTCCACATATGACTCCTCATGATCTGAGTTATCATCAACACCATCTTCTGGATAAACAACTTCTGGTTCATTCTCTGTTTCTTCATGGTAGCTGTGTTCATCTAGCCTGATCTGGTATTCAGTTTCCTCTTGATACATCTCGCCCTCATGGTTAGATCTCTGGTCAGCTTCTTCTCTAGACCAATCTATGTAGCTGGTGTTGTCTTGGTACGGATCTGGTGGTTCTGGTTCAAGCTCTCCACCATCTGGATCATCATCATAATCAGTATTGGAACAATCATCTGTCCACTGATCTTCTTCATAACCACTTTCTTCATCAGACAGAAATTGTTCTTCTTGCTCCCAATCACTTTGTTCTTCATCTCCCATGGTTCCTGATATAACACAAAACTCGTGGGTTAAGTGTTCTAATGGATATAGGAGTCAAATACAAATGAAATAATAATTCAAAATGGCTAAACTATATGCTTGGACCAAAATAAAAATGCTATGCTTTGAATAATATATATTTTTTTTTTCTTTTTAATGCAGCAATATTATGGTATGCACGAAAAATGGCTGAATAAATCAAAATGTGATGCAACAATAATCTAATGCTTTTTTTTTATGCAAGTTTTTGAAACAAGAAACAAATATGGTAGTGCAGATTTTTCTGTGGTTTTCTTTAGGGAATGCAAATAAACACAAATGGAAACTAGACTTTGCAAATAAATGAAAAACACAATTATATTTTTTTCAAAATTTTCTGAATCAAAACAAGTCAAACTCGTCCTCTTTCTTTGCTTTTTTCTGGTTTTTTTTTAAAGCATGAACAAAAACAAGCAACAATGGCAGAAATGCAAAACAATTTTTTTTTTTTTTTTTTATAATGAAAATAACAAAAATGAAACAAGAACAGGATAGAAACAACCTGATAGGAGCCTTTCGGCTCTGATACCAGATGATACAGGCACAAAACTGAGCCTCACAAGGATAGATTGATGGAACCAAGCTGCTGGTCGTATAACTCTTTCAGCCTGGTCAGTTGATGGATTTGAAGGGGATTTGCGGATTGGATGTTAGATTGAATCTCTCAATCTGGTGGATGATGGAATGAAGTGATTGACTCTCTCAACCTATGATGAATAAAGCTATTTGACTCTCTCAAACAACCTAATTCACAGATCTAAAGAAAACAAAGTGCTTCTCACAACTCTGGTTTCTAAAGAACAAATCAGTTCAAAGACCAACTTTGAAAAGAAAAACAATACTTTTGTATTAAACTTAGATAAAAGACGTGCCTCTACAATGGGAGTTCTATTGAGCTTATATAATGCTCAAAATAAAAGAAATAAACAGAAATAAACATAAATCTTGCAAAACTAGCTGTTGGAGTAGTTTGGGGGATTTGGCTGAATGGATGGGATTTCTTGAGTCTTGATAACTTAGGCATGAACTGATGACATCTAGGAATATCCTGGTTCACTGAATATGTCTTCAAAGCTCCAAGGAAAGATGGAAAGAGCCGTTGGAGATCTTTGAATAAAATGTTGTTTGAATCTAAATAAGGTAAGCTGCTCCATATTCTTCTCCTCTTGGTGTGCTGCGATTTGAATGCTCTCAATATGTCTTCAAGCTCCTCTGGTAAGTGTCGAATGTCTCCTGGTCGCCATATCTTGGTTTGGTAATGATCAAACCAAACAATTGTCCAACTTTCCATATTTAGCTCCGGTTTGATTTGAGTGTATTCTCCAAGGATCTGCCTGATCCAGTGTGTGCTGGTGCTTCTTAAGGGGTTGTGGAGTGCTTCTAGGAGTAGCACAAAGTCTCCTGGACGCCAATATTTAGCTTGACATATTATATGCTCTTGATCTTCTAA
Source organism: Raphanus sativus (assembly GCF_000801105.2). Taxonomy (NCBI): domain Eukaryota; kingdom Viridiplantae; phylum Streptophyta; class Magnoliopsida; order Brassicales; family Brassicaceae; genus Raphanus; species Raphanus sativus. The sequence goes on from NW_026618427.1 coordinate 4,305, forward strand.
ATAAGGCAAGTCGGGCCACCTTTGACTTGAAAATGACATATCTCCTAAACCATTTATCCTTTTGATATGAAACCAATTTCCTGCGTGCTCTTGTTGAGTGTAGAATCCAACAAAACCGGTTTCATGAATTAATTCCTCCTGGTGTGTAAGATATGGCATTTTGATTGCACATATGTCCTGGCCGGCTTCTATAGCTTCTCTCAGCTTCATACTCTCCACTGAGCCAGATGATACAGATGATACCAAGCTGAGCCTGATACCAGATGATACAGGCACAAAACTGAGCCTCACAAGGATAGATTGATGGAACCAAGCTGCTGGTCGTATAACTCTTTCAGCCTGGTCAGTTGATGGATTTGAAGGGGATTTGCGGATTGGATGTTAGATTGAATCTCTCAATCTGGTGGATGATGGAATGAAGTGATTGACTCTCTCAACCTATGATGAATAAAGCTATTTGACTCTCTCAAACAACCTAATTCACAGATCTAAAGAAAACAAAGTGCTTCTCACAACTCTGGTTTCTAAAGAACAAATCAGTTCAAAGACCAACTTTGAAAAGAAAAACAATACTTTTGTATTAAACTTAGATAAAAGACGTGCCTCTACAATGGGAGTTCTATTGAGCTTATATAATGCTCAAAATAAAAGAAATAAACAGAAATAAACATAAATCTTGCAAAACTAGCTGTTGGAGTAGTTTGGGGGATTTGGCTGAATGGATGGGATTTCTTGAGTCTTGATAACTTAGGCATGAACTGATGACATCTAGGAATATCCTGGTTCACTGAATATGTCTTCAAAGCTCCAAGAAAGATGGAAAGAGCCGTTGGAGATCTTTGAATAAAATGTTGTTTGAATCTAAATAAGGTAAGCTGCTCCATATTCTTCTCCTCTTGGTGTGCTGCGATTTGAATGCTCTCAATATGTCTTCAAGCTCCTCTGGTAAGTGTCGAATGTCTCCTGGTCGCCATATCTTGGTTTGGTAATGATCAAACCAAACAATTGTCCAACTTTCCATATTTAGCTCCGGTTTGATTTGAGTGTATTCTCCAAGGATCTGCCTGATCCAGTGTGTGCTGGTGCTTCTTAAGGGGTTGTGGAGTGCTTCTAGGAGTAGCACAAAGTCTCCTGGACGCCAATATTTAGCTTGACATATTATATGCTCTTGATCTTCTAAATAAGGCAAGTCGGGCCACCTTTGACTTGAAAATGACATATCTCCTAAACCATTTATCCTTTTGATATGAAACCAATTTCCTGCGTGCTCTTGTTGAGTGTAGAATCCAACAAAACCGGTTTCATGAATTAATTCCTCCTGGTGTGTAAGATATGGCATTTTGATTGCACATATGTCCTGGCCGGCTTCTATAGCTTCTCTCAGCTTCATACTCTCCACTGGTTTTCTCATGATTTCTTTCTCCATGGTTGGTTCTGATTTGATGTCCTCATCAACAAGCTTAGTTCCAAATTTAAGTCTCGGATACTAAGCTTGAGGGGGGATGTTAAAGAGCAAGTTTCATGGTCTGATAAGCTTGTGCAAAGGCTTCTACAAAGGGTCATCAGCCGGAGTTGTGTGTATGAAGGCTCATGAGAAGCATGAAGCTGAAGGATCCACACTGCCATCCAAGAAGTTGTTGATACCATGAAGATGGTGCACTGGCCGAGTTGGGAACTCATCAAAAACAAAAGGGAAGTTCCCTTAAACACTTATTCTCTTTTCAATTCAATTCATTCATCATCTCATTGTTAAAAGCTTGAAATGATACTTAAAATGTCTTGATTGATTGTGATGCATTATTATGATGCAATCTTTGTTTCTTGATAAGTACTGATGCACCTTTGGGATAATGTATCAGGTACCATTGCTTGGCGCCTCACTGAAGTGTTCCTGGTCATCTCCTAGCTTCTCTAAAGAGGCTTTGAAGTCCATTGAGAGGGGGAGATTCAAACCGAGGTCTATGAAGAGGGCAAGCTTAGTTTGATGTATTGATCAGTCTCACTGGTGTTTGAAGAAGTTCTGGTCGCCTCCTAGCCTTTCTAAGAAGAAGCCTTGAAGCTGATTGAGAGGGGGAGTCCCAAACCGGTTCCATAAAGAAGTGAAGCTGAGGTGTGTGTGTGCGCAAAGCCTTGAGAGTTGCTGCACCAGTTTAGGCCATGATCCAGAACTTCTTGTGTCCAACCACACTGGTTCTAAGGCACAAGAGTTCATTGGCCAATCCCTAGGCTTTGGAGAGCTCTACTCTTTTTCCCTTGCAAAGTTTTGTCCCAATGGGTTTCTTTGCAAGGTTTTTAATGAGGGAGACTCTTCAGAGTTCCAAGCTTGACTTAGGATCATCTAAAGTCAAGCTTGAGGGGGAGTGTTGAACTGAAGAGTTCAATATAGCTTCAGAAGTAATCTGAAGTGTTTATCTTATGAAGATGAGTTCAAGAAGAGTTAAAGGAGTCATTAGAGTAATTTGGAAGAAGTGATGTAATAGTGAATACAGTGGGAACACTATTCACTATTCAGAATGCACTATACACTATTTGGGAGAGGCTTGGGTTACAAGCAAAGATAAACTCGACCAGAAGTGGGATAAGGCTTCTAAGAGAGTATCTTGGCAAGGCATGGAAAGCATCTACTATTACTAGCTGTTTATGGATAAGGTATTCAGTCAAAGACAGCCTGTACACAGCAAGAAAGGAAGAAGCTAAAGGTTAATAGTTGATTATGCACCTATCCAAAGAGAAGGGCTGATACATGTGCAATACTGGCCAAGTATTGCAACCAGGCGACCTCCACTTTACAGCCTGCCTTGACTGCATCTCATCCATCCAATTCAAACCATTTAATCTCCACTCTTGATTGCTTATCTTTAGCTTAGGGTTTTCTATGTATTTCCCTTGTATTTAAATCATTGCTGTCGCCATTGTGTTCTTTATGTTGAGAGAGTTTCTCTTCATCAATACACTTGGTTCTTATTCTCTAGTCTTGGTTACTTAATCTCTTAATCTTTATACACTCTCTACTCTCTCTCAATCTCTTAGTCTCTCATACAAATCATACTCGCCATCTCTATTCTCTCCCATACTCTTTCATATTCTCATCTGATTCTGTGTTCATCACTCAAGTACTTGAGCTCTGATAATCTTTTATCCAGATGATTCCAGATTAGCCTGTTCGGACATATGGCAATATCTTCATGATTCTTATCAAAACAGGATGAACCACGATCTAAGAAGCTTTATTTGGAACCACTAATCAGTGGAGAATAACCAGGAAGTTGAATAAATCTCATAGGAGTTTGTGAGTAAGAAGATATCCCACTTTCTATCCAGATGATTCCAGATAGCCTGTTCGGACATATGGCAATATCTTCATGATTCTTATCAAACCAGGATGAACCACGATCTAAGAAGCTTATTTGGACCACTAATCAGTGGAGAATAACCAGGAAGTTGAATAAATCTCATAAGTGTGTGAGCAAGAAGATATCCCACCTTCTATCCAGATGATTCCAGATTAGCCTGTATCGACATATGCCATATCTTCATGATTCTTATCAAAACCAGGATGAACCACGATCTAAGAAGCTTTATTTGGAACCACTAATCAGTGGAGAATAACCAGGAAGTTGAATAAATTCCACAGGAGTTGTAAGTAAGAAGATATCCCACTTTCTATCCAGATGATTCCAGATTAGCCTGTTCGGACATATGGCAATATCTTCATGATTCTTATCAAACCAGGATGAACCACGATCAAGAAGCTTTATTTGGAACCACTAAATCAGTGGAGAATAACCAGGAAGTTGAATAAATCTCATAGGAGTTGTGATTAGAGAAGATATCCCACTTTCTATCCAGATTGATTCCAAGATAAGCCTGTTCGGACATAAGGCAATATCTTCATGATTCTTATCAAACCAGGATGAACCACGATCTAAGAAGCTTTATTTGGAACCACTAATCAGTGGAGAATAACCAGGAAGTTGAATAAATCTCATAGGAGTTGTGAGTAAGATATCCCACTTTCTATCCAGATGATTTCCAGATTGGCCTGTTCGGACATATGCAATATCTTCATGATTCTTATCAAACCAGGATGAACCACGATCTAAGAAGCTTTATTTGGAACCACTAATCAGTGGAGAATAACCAGGAAGTTGAATAAATCTCATAGGAGTTGTGAGTAAGAAGATATCCCACTTTCTATCCAGATGATTCCAGATTAGCCTGTTCGGACATATGCAATTATCTTCATGATTCTTATCAAAACCAGGATGAACCACGATCTAAGAAGCTTTATTTGGAACCACTAATCAGTGGAGAATAACCAGGAAGTTGAATAAATCTCATAGGAGTTGTGAGTAAGAAGAATTCCCACTTTCTATCCAGATGATTCCAGATTAGCCTGTTCGGACATATTGCAATATCTTCATGATTCTTATCAAACCAAGGAATGAACCACGATCTAAGAAGCTTTATTTGGAACCACTAATCAGTGGAGAATAACCAGGAAGTTGAATAAATCTCATAGGAGTTTGTGAGTAAGAAAGATATCCCACTTTCTATCCAGATGATTCCAGATTAGCCTGTTCGGGACATATGGCAATATCTTCAATGATTCTTATCAAACCAGGATGAACACACGATCTAAGAAGCTTTATTTGGAACCAACTAATATCAGTGGAGAATAACCAGGAAGTTGAATAAATCTCATAGGAGTTTGTGTAGAGAAAGATATCCACCACTTTCTATCCAGATGATTCCAAGATTAGCCTGTTCGGACATATGGCAATATCTTTCATGATTCTTATCAAACCAGGATGAACCACGCATCTAAGAAGCTTTATTTGGAACCACTAATCAGTGGAGATAACCAGGAAGTTGAATAAATCTCATAGGAGTTGTGAGTAAGAAGATATCCCACTTTCTATCCAGATGATTCCAGATTAGCCTGTTCGGACTATGGCAATATCTTCATGATTCTTATCAAACCAGGATGAACCAATATCTAAGAAGCTTTATTGGAACCACTAATCAGTGGAGAATAACCAGGAAGTTGAATAAATTCATAGGAGTTGTGAGTAAGAAGATATCCCACTTTCTATCAAGATGATTCCAGATTAGCCTGTTCGGACATATTGCAATATCTTCATGATTCTTATCAAACCAGGATGAACCACGATCTAAGAAGCTTTATTTGGAACCACTAATCAGTGGAGAATAACCAGGAAGTTGAATAAATCTCATAGGAGTTGTGATAAGAAATATCCCACTTTCTATCCAGATGATTCCAGATTAGCCTGTTCGGACATATGCAATATCTTCATGATTCTTATCAAACCAGGATGAACCACGATCTAAGAAGCTTTATTGGAACCACTAATCAGTGGAGAATAACCAGGAAGTTGAATAAATCTCATAGGAGTTGTGAGTAAGAAGATATCCCACTTTCTATCCAGATGATTCCAGATTAGCCTGTTCGGACATATGGCAATATCTTCATGATTCTTATCAAACCAGGATGAACCAATATATAAGAAGCTTTATTTGGAACCACTAATCAGTGGAGAATAACCAGGAAGTTGAAAAATCTCATAGGAGTTGTGAGTAAGAAGATATCCCACTTTCTATCCAGATGATTCCAGATTAGCCTGTTCGGACATATGGCAATATCTTCATGATTCTTATCAAACCAGGATGAACCACGATCTAAGAAGCTTTATTTGGAACCACTAATCAGTGGAGAATAACCAGGAAGTTGAATAAATCTCATAGGAGTTGTGAGTAAGAAGATATCCCACTTTCTATCCAGATGATTCCAGATTAGCCTGTTCGGACATATGCAATATCTTCATGATTCTTATCAAACCAGGATGAACCACGATCTAAGAAGCTTTATTTGGAACCACTAATCAGTGGAGAATAACCAGGAAGTTGAATAAATCTCATAGGTTGTGAGTAAGAAGATATCCCACTTCTATCCAGATGATTCCAGATTGCCTTTCGGACATATGCCATTATCTTCATGATTCTTATCAAACCAGGATGAACCACGATCTAAGAAGCTTTATTTGGAACCACTAATCAGTGGAGAATAACCAGGAAGTTGAATAAATCTCATAGGAGTTGTGAGTAAGAAGATATCCCACTTTCTATCCAGATGATTCCAGATTAGCCTGTTCGGACATATGGCAATATCTTCATGATTCTTATCAAACCAGGATGAACCACGATCTAAGAAGCTTTATTTGGAACCACTAATCAGTGGAGAATAACCAGGAAGTTGAATAAATCTCATAGGAGTTGTGATTAAGAAGATATCCCACTTTCTATCCAGATGATTCCAGATTAGCCTGTTCGGACATATGGCAATATCTTCATGATTCTTATCAAACCAGGATGAACCACGATCTAAGAAGCTTTATTTTGGAACCACTAATATCAGTGGAGAATAACCAGAAGTTGAATAAATCTCATAGAGTTGTGAGTAAGAAATATCCCACTTCTATCCAGATGATTCCAGTTGCTGTTCGGACATATGCCATATCTTCATGATTCTTATCAAACCAGGATGAACCACGATCTAAGAAGCTTTATTTGGAACCACTAATCAGTGGAGAATAACCAGGAAGTTGAATAAATCTCATAGGAGTTGTGAGTAAGAAGATATCCCACTTTCTATCCAGATGATTCCAGATTAGCCTGTTCGGACATATGCATTATCTTCATGATTCTTATCAAACCAGGATGAACCACGATCTAAGAAGCTTTATTTGGAACCACTAATCAGTGGAGAATAACCAGGAAGTTGAATAAATCTCATAGGAGTTTTGAGTAGATATATCCCACTTTCTATCCAGATGATTCCAGATTAGCCTGTTCGGACATATGGCAATATCTTCATGATTCTTATCAAACCAGGATGAACCACGATCTAAGAAGCTTTATTTGGAACCACTAATCAGTGATAAATAACCAGGAAGTTGAATAAATCTCATAGGAGTTGTGAGTAAGAAGATATCCCACTTTCTATCCAGATGATTCCAGATTAGGTGTTCGGACATATGGCAATATCTTCATGATTCTTATCAAACCAGGATGAACCACGATCTAAGAAGCTTTATTTGGAACCACTAATCAGTGGAGAATAACCAGGAAGTTGAATAAATCTCATAGGAGTTGTGAGTAAGAAGATATCCCACTTCTATCCAGATGATTCCAGATTGCCTGTTCGGACATATGCAATATCTTCATGATTCTTATCAAACCAGGATGAACCACGATCTAAGAAGCTTTATTTGGAACCACTAATCAGTGGAGAATAACCAGGAAGTTGAATAAATCTCATAGAGTTGTGAGTAAGAAGATATCCCACTTTCTATCCAGATGATTCCAGATTAGCCTGTTCGGACATATGGCAATATCTTCATGATTCTTATCAAACCAGGATGAACCACGATCTAAGAAGCTTTATTTGGAACCACTAATCAGTGGAGAATAACCAGGAAGTTGAATAAATCTCATAGGAGTTGTGAGTAAGAAAAGATATCCCACTTTCTATCCAGATGATTCCAGATTGGGCTGTTCGGACATATGACAATATCTTCATGATTCTTATCAAACCAGGATGAACCACGATATAAGAAGCTTTATTGGAACCACTAATCAGTGGAGAATAACCAGGAAGTTGAAATAAATCTCATAGAGTTGTGAGTAAGAAGATATCCCACTTTCTATCCAGATGATTCCAGATTAGCCTGTTCGGACATATGGCCAATATCTTCATGATTCTTATCAAACCAGGATTGAACCACGATCTAAGAAGCTTTATTTGGAACCACTATCAGTGGAGAATAACCAGGAAGTTGAATAAATCTCATAGGAGTGTGAGTAAGAAGATATCCCACTTTCTATCCAGATGATTCCAGATAGCTGTTCGGGACATATGGCAATATCTTCCGT
>NW_026618428.1:0-12255 GCF_000801105.2 Raphanus sativus
GAAATTGATGAAGACTTGGCAAGGTTCATTGACTGTCCAGGTTCATGGAGTGTCCAGGTTCATGCAGTGATGATCAGGTCGTGCACACCATGCTGGGAAGGATATGGACACACGCGGGACGATCCACACATGTCTGAAATCGCGAGAACTAAACATCACCTGATTTGTACATGGCATAACTTCCTCATCTGAACTCCGCTTGATCTGATTCTTCTTCGAGGAGTTCCATAATTGAGTTGAGCACATTCTCCAAGTGGTTTCACGCGAAGAAACATCATGGTTTAGAAGATATGCTTCGAACAATGAACGTATGTCTGTGTTGCTTCCCGGGTGGTTTGATGGTCGAACCAGCTCGGAAGATCGAACCAACTCGCTCAGCTCGTCCGGGTGAGTGTTAGTCCAGCTCAGCTCGTCCAAGATAGTGTCAGTCCATCTCACTTGAGTATTCAGCTCATCCAAGATTGCATAATCTGATGAGAAAACCTCGGCTAGGTCTAACTGGTTGACAAGGTCGCCACCTTGGACCGTGTCCATGAACCAAGTAGGACGGTGCTCGATCTTGGTTCTATCATACTCTCCCTCTTCAAAAGGATTTGTCCTCAAATCCATTTTACCTGTATCAAAAGGAAATAAATCAGATTCAAAGGAATTAAAATTCAAGGAAAATTCAGTGAATGAAAAGTTTAGACAGAAACTTCCTTGGTGGTTTGAACTCGTTTCCCACAAGTAATTCCAAGTCCTTTGGCATCCATCATTGCTTGCTCTCCTTAGAAACTGATCATGCTTATCCTGTTCATTCAAAACAACTAGAGAAACCACATCAAATCTGCGAAAGAAATAATCAAAGGGTTTCTCTATCCTTAAGACATCATAAAGAGGATCAAAGCTCTTAGGAAAATTATCAAGAACGTGGGCAAGCAGCAAACAATCAAACTTATCACCAAAAATTGGTTTCTCAAGTTCAAAATTTGGCCAAGGTGTCAAACTGATAGGAAAAGCAAGAGACAATTCCAAATTTAAAAGATTTTCTTCATGAACGAAATCAAAATGATCTTTTTGCCTAAGCAATTTCGGTTCATGCTTGTTCCTACACCAAATCTCTTTCAAAGCACAACGTAATGAAAACAATTCATGAAAAGGTTTAAGCAAAACGTTTTTCAACCAAGTAAAAATGTGTTTTTGCTTAGAAATTCTCGGTTTCAAAACATTTTCATGAAGAGTAGAGACAATCAACCCATGATCCTTACAGTGCTTTTGGTTTGGACAGGTAGTTGACTGAGGAAACACCTCTGGTTCATGGAGGATCGGTTTTGGCTCAGGTCGTTCCCTTCTTGGGCATGAATCTCCTTTAGAAATCTTGTACTCGCGGATAGATGGGCTGGAGAACCTCCGGTTTGAAAAATTCATATCTCTACATACCGGACGAGTGATCAGATTTAGGGTGTATCTCTTGATAGAACCTAAGTAAGGATCACTCTGCCGGTACGGTTGATATGAACTCAGATCCGAGTGGATTGAGAACTAGTGGATCGAAGGGTGACACTAAGGGTTGCGGAAGCCGAAAGATACTACCAGAGTTCGAAGGTTGCCGGATGTGACGCACCGGTCCAACACAACGAAAGTGTTTCACTCGGAGATAACCTCACCAAGCAAACTATGAATGTTCTAAAGACAAAGAACAATGAGAGAAAACTCAAAAAGAGATAAAGGAAATCGATTGTGATTTTATTTCATGAAGGACTCACATATATAGTGTTTGTGAGTCAAAGAAACATAAATAGAGTTCTTGGAAAATACAACATTGAAAATAGAAATGTTGAAAACAAGACATAGAAAATGTGAATTTGACCAAGACCAGTCAATGTGCGGAAATTGATGAAGACTTGGCAAGGTTCATTGACTGTCCAGGTTCGTGATTCGTCCAGGTTCATCCTGTGATGATCAGGTCGTCCGCGGTAAGGAGCAGGACGGACGCAAGGCTGCCCGCATGGTTGATCATCGATGATCCATGAACGGATGAAGAGATAGCTCGACCCAAATCTTCAGAGAGCCTAAGTAACATCCCTTTGGAGAAGTTGGATGCATCGTTCATCATAAAATCATCAAAGTGGTCGGAAAGGTCGAGATCAGCCTGATCCGGGTGTGCGGTACGTCCCAAACGGGCCAAAAAAGATAGGCTAAGTCCGGAATCAGATTCATCTCGATGATCATGGGTTCTGACTTGACTGCTGGCTCTAGAATGACGAATGGGTCGGGGAAGAACGCCTGTGGGTCGGCTGATTCGGTCATCAGGTCGTGAATCCATCCTTAGGTCGCGTCCGGGTGCACTCGGGTCGATCCGGTACACGGCTCTGTCCGTTGATCTGGTACGGTTGAATGGCTGAACCTCAGTTGGACTGATCTGATCGTCCTGAGTCTGCTCCAAGTCCTGGTCCAGGTCCTGGGTTCCATCATTCCCTCCCTCTTCAAAAGGATTTGACCACAAATCCGGATCATCTGCAAGAAAAGGAGATAAATCAGAAACATTAAAACTTGAAGAGATATCATACTTACCCTGAAGATCAAGCTGGTAAGCATTGTCATGGAGTTTCTTGAGAATCTGGAATGGACCATCGACCCGGGGCATGAGTTTGGACTTCCTTTGTTCCGGGAATCGTTCCTTCCTCAAATGGACCCAAACAAGATCACCTTCCTGAAAGATCATTTCTTTTCTCTTCTTGTCTGCAAGTCGTTTGTAGCCTTTGGTCTTGGCTTCAATGTTGGCCCGGACCTGTTCATGCAGCTTCTTGATCGTGTCCACTTTCCTCTTGCCATCTGTACTAACTCGTTCACTCAAAGGCAAAGGTAAAAGATCAAGTGGAGACAAAGGATTAAATCCATAAACAACCTCAAAAGGAGAAAACTTAGTAGCTGAATGCAATGCATGATTGTAAGCAAACTCAACATGAGGCAAACATTCTTCCCAAGTCTTAAGATTCTTTTTAACCAAAGATCTAAGCAAAGCAGACAAGGTTCGATTAACTACTTCAGTTTGCCCATCAGTTTGCGGATGACAAGTTGTAGAGAACATCAATCTAGTACCTAGCTTAGACCACAAGGTCTTCCAAAAATAGCTAAGGAACTTAGCATCACGATCAGAGACAATGGTCTTAGGCATTCCATGCAATCTAACAACTTCCTTAAAGAATAAATCTGCAACTTGCACAGCATCATCAGTTTTGTGACATGGAATGAAATGAGCCATTTTTGAGAACCTATCAACAACCACAAAGATAGAATCTCGTCCAGCTTTGGACCTAGGCAAACCAAGCACAAAATCCATAGAAATGTCTACCCAAGGATGAGAGGGAATGGGTAGAGCTGAGTACAAACCGTGGTTTGATGCTTTAGGCTTAGACTTCTTGCACACCACACATCGGCCACAGATCCTCTCAACATCTTTCATCAAACTCGGCCAATAGAAATGGTCATGAACAGCCTTGTAAGTCTTCTTGACACCAAAGTGTCCCATAAGTCCTCCTCCATGAGCTTCCCTGAGAAACAACTCCCTCAAAGAACATTGGGGCACACACAAACGGTTATCAAAGAATATGAAACCAGAACTTTGAAAGTATTCCCATAAGCAACCTTGGTGCATTTTCGAAAAATCTCTTTAAAATCCTGATCAGAGGCATAAAGATCCTTGATAAATTCAAAACCAAGCAATTTAGTCTCAAGGGCTGAAAGAAGAGTATACCTTCGAGACAATGCATCGGCCACAACATTCTCCTTACCTTGTTTGTACTTGATCACATAAGGGAATGTCTCAATGAACTCCATCCAACGAGCATGCCTCTTGTTGAGCTTCTGCTGACCCTTAAGATGTCTTAGAGACTGATGGTCAGTGTGGATGATGAACTCCTTAGGCCAAAGATAGTGCTGCCACGTTTGAAGGGCTCTCACCAAGGCATAGAGTTCCTGGTCGTATGTGGGGTAGTTGAGCATGGCACCACCAAGCTTCTCACTGAAATAAGCTACTGGTTTTCCTTCCTGCATCAACACAGCACCAATACCAACACCAGAAGCATCACATTCGATCTCAAAAGCTTTAGAAAAATCTGGAAGTACAAGCAAAGGGGCATTAGTCAACTTCCCTTTAAGGATTTCGAATGCTTCTTCTTGAGCTGGTCCCCATTTGAACCCCACGTTCTTTTTGATCACTTCAGTAAGAGGAGCGGCCAAGGTACTGAAGTTTTGAACAAACCGCCTATAGAAACCGGCAAGGCCATGGAAGCTTCTCACTTCACTAATGGTTTTCGGAATGGGCCAGTCTCGGATTGCTTGGACCTTCTGCTCGTCCACTCTCAAGCCATCTGCACCTACAACAAAACCTAGAAAGACCACATGATCTGTGCCAAAAGAACATTTTCCAAGGTTAGCAAACAAATGTTCCTTTCTAAGGACTTCAAGAACAGATTTCAGGTGCTGTTTGTGCTCATCAAGGCTTTTGCTGTAAATAAGAATGTCATCAAAGTACACTACAACAAAATGACCAATAAAAGACCTCAAGACATGATTCATTAGGCGCATGAAAGTACTAGGTGCATTTGTGAGACCAAAGGGCATGACAAGCCACTCATACAAACCTAGTTTTGTTTTAAAGGCCGTTTTCCATTCATCACCTTCTTTCATCCTAATCTGATGATAGCCACTTTTCAAATCTATCTTAGAAAAGTACTTAGAACCATGGAGTTCATCAAGCATATCATCAAGGCGAGGGATAGGATGTCGATACTTTACCGTGATGTTGTTTATGGCCCGGCAGTCCACACACATCCTCCAGGAGCCATCCTTCTTTGGTACGAGTAGAATAGGCACTGCACAGGGACTGAGACTCTCTCTGATGTATCCCTTCTCAAGTAGGTCGTTGATCTGTTTCTCCAGCTCCTTGGTCTCGACCGGATTGGTGCGGTACGCTGGTCGGTTCGGAAGAGATGCGCCCGGGACAAGATCGATCTGATGCTCAATGCCTCTTACTGGTGGCAATCCTTTTGGATTTTCTTCTGGAAACACATCAGAATAATCCTGCAAGATACCTAAAAATTCACTCGGAATCTCTGGTGCAAGGTCAGAAGAAGATGAGGCCAAAAGAGACTCTTTATAAACAAGTAAGAGAAATGGCTTTTGAGAGAAAAGAGACTTCCTTACCTGACTTTCTTTGACAAAGAAGTTGGAGTTTCTGGTACTTGACTCAGGTTTATCAGTCTTAGAGTCTTGGTCTCGGTTCTTCCTAAGTTGGACCTGGTCTTGATGGACTTCCGAAGGTGACAAAGGCACCAAGGTGATCTTCTTTCCTTTGTGATCAAACGAGTGCCTGTTTGTGAAGCCATCATGCACTGCCTTCTTGTCAAATTGCCAAGGTCGGCCCAAGAGAACATGGCAAGCATCCATGGGAAGCACATTGCACACAACCTCATCCTCATATCGGCCAATGGAGAGTGGAACTGTGACTTGCTCCTTCACATACTGTTCTCCAGCCTCATTGAGCCACTCTAACCTGAAAGGACGAGAAAGAGGCCGAGTAACAAGCCCAAGTTTCTTTACAAGAGTGTCACTGGCCACATTAGTGCAACTGCCTCCATCAATAATCAAAGAACAAACTTTATCAGAAATGAGACATCTAGAGTGAAAGAGATTCTCCCTTTGTTCTTTTTCATTGGATTTGGGTTGGACACTCAAGGTACGCCTAGTAACCAGTAGTGAACCTTGGCTTGGCTCATCAAGAACATCCTCATCATAGATCGGACCAGAGCTCTCCACAAAGGTCGAGCAAAATTCATCAATCACGCCATCGGCCTCCTCATCAAAGATGGGATCAAAGGTGTCGTCCAAAGTCTTTCTAGTAACAAGAAGGGGGCCATGAACTGGGAAGTCAAGTGCTTCTTCCTCATCATCAGTATCATAAACTGGTCCGAGATCCTCCTTGTCTTCTTCAGATTCGACTTCTCCATTCTCCAAGAGCACCATCACCTTTTGGTTTGGACATCGGTTGGCATAGTGGCCAAGACCTTGACACTTGAAGCACCTGATGTCTCTTGCACGGCTAGGGTTCTCAACTGCTTTTCCTTTGTCAAAACGAGCAGGGACATCAGTCTTAAAAGCATTATTTGTTGTGGAAGAAGACTTACCCTTGTCTTGATAGTTTGGTTTGGAAGCAAAGGTTGGTTTTGAAGCAAAGGTCGGTTTGGAGAGACCTTTTCTCTTGAGTTGTTGTTCAATCAGCACGGCCTTGTGTAGCATCTGTTCCATGCTGTCATAGTCTTCCAGCTCCATGCGGTCTTGTATGTCTCGGTTGAACCCAGTGAGAAATCTAGCCATGGTGGCGTCTAAGGGCTCATCTACATCAGCCTTGATCATCAAGGTCTCCATTTCCTGGTGGTAGTCCCAACTGACTTAGAACCTTGAAGCAAACGCCTGAGTTTATGGTGTAGATCTCTGTGGTAATGGTCGGGAACAAAGCGTCTCCGCATCAGCATGGAAAGCTCATCCCATGTAACAACTGGCGCCATACCTGCTCTTCTCCTGCTAGTCACAACTCGATCATACCAGTTAATAGCATAGCCAGTAAACTCAGCAGCAGCAAGTCTAACCTTTTTAATATCAGAAAAGTTTTGACAATCAAAAACAAGTTCAATCTTTCTTTCCCATTCAAGAAAGGCATCCGGATCATTCTTGCCATCAAAACTTGGAATTTTCAATTTCAAACCACCCAATCCATTATCAGTTCTTTCATTTCTACCAAATGGATTGACATCACCTTGGTTCTGTTGTCTAGGAGCTCTCCTTGGTCGGTTGATGGACTGATCATCATCATAGGACTCATCTCGGATCTCAAGATCGGACCGGCTGTGTCTCCTTGGGCGGTCACGCCTGGTTCTTGTTTGGGACTGAGCTGGTCGGCCCTGAAGTTCATCCAGCCTAAGATGGATCGCCTCCAAACCTGTATTCAACAAGTTAGACATAGAATCATTGAGAGCACGCATCTGCAAGTTAGATAATCCGGCAAAAGAATTTCCGGGTCTGTTTCTTTCTTCTTCACTGCCCATGGTTTCCTGAAAACTTAAACAAGGCAAAGTTAGAGTAAAAACCTCACACACTCAGGTGTTTATCTCACCCACACACGTGTTTCACTCGAGTTTTTTTGGTAATCACACAAGAGAGTTCCTCCCAAAGTTCTAAGAGAGCAAACAAGATCACCCAATGAGATAATCCAAGTGAACACAAATGAGCAAGAGAGAGAGATAAGAGATTTCAAAGGGGAACCCGCCTTAACCACCTCAAAGGCCGGTTTTCTCTTCGGCCAGCAGGCTTTCTCTTCCACCACCTCACCACATCAAACAAACTTTGAATCTTTTCTTTTTTTTTTTTTATATAATCTTTTCTTTCTCTTTTTTTTTTATAGCATAAACTTAGATCTTATTTTTTTTTTATATGGGGGTAATGAGGGGCCCGGGTTCAAGATAGATAGATAAGAAGTGTTTAGAAGAAATGGAGAGATGAGAAAATGGATAGAAAATGAGTTACCGGAAGAGTGGCTCTGATACCACTTGATAGACCTAAGTAAGGATCACTCTGCCGGTACGGTTGATATGAACTCAGATCCGAGTGGATTGAGAACTAGTGAATCGAAGGGTGACACTAAGGGTTGCGGAAGCCCAAAGATACTACCAGAGTTCGAAGGTTCCCGGATGTGACGCACCGGTCCAACACAACGAAAGTGTTTCACTCGGAGATAACCTCACCAAGAACAAGAAAAGTGAGATACCCTCTCAAGGTTCCAAAAATAAACACTCAAAACTTGGACCATGTCCATGAACCAAGTAGGACGGTGCTCGATCTTGGTTCTATCATACTCTCCCTCTTCAAAAGGATTTGTCCTCAAATCCATTTTACCTGTATCAAAAGGAAATAAATCAGATTCAAAGGAATTAAAATTCAAGGAAAATTCAGTGAATGAAAAGTTTGGACAGAAACTTCCTTGGTGGTTTGAACTCGTTTCCCACAAGTAATTCCAAGTCCTTTGGCATCCATCATTGCTTGCTCTCCTTAGAAACTGATCATGCTTATCCTGTTCATTCAAAACAACTAGAGAAACCACATCAAATCTGCGAAAGAAATAATCAAAGGGTTTCTCTATCCTTAAGACATCATAAACAGGATCAAAGCTCTTAGGAAAATTATCAAGAACGTGGGCAAGCAGCAAACAATCAAACTTATCACCAAAAATTGGTTTCTCAAGTTCAAAATGTGGCCAAGGTGTCAAACTGATAGGAAAAGCAAGAGACAATGCCAAATTTAAAAGATTTTCTTCATGAACGAAATCAAAATGATCTTTTTCCCTAAGCAATTTCGGTTCATGCTTGTTCCTACACCAAATCTCTTTCAAAGCACAACTTAATGAAAACAATTCATGAAAAGGTTTAAGCAAAACGTTTTTCAACCAAGTAAAAATGTGTTTTTGCTTAGAAATTCTCGGTTTCAAAACATTTTCATGAAGAGTAGAGACAATCAACCCATGATCCTTACAGTGCTTTTGGTTTGGACAGGTAGTTGACTGAGGAAACACCTCTGGTTCATGGAGGATCGGTTTTGGCTCAGGTCGTTCCCTTCTTGGGCATGAATCTCCTTTAGAAATCTTGTACTCGCGCATAGATGGGCTGGAGAACCTCCGGTTTGAAAAATTCATATCTCCTTCATCCGCGAAGCTTTTCAAGTGATTCCAAGCCTCAGAGAATCCTTGGTGAGTTAGCCTTCCAGAAAAATAGGTTTCATGACAAACGACCTTCTGAAAGTCGAGATACCCTTCGTGGACTGAACCTCTGTCGCTGGCATCTCCAAGGTAGCCGGTTTGGACAATAATGCTTCTCCAAAACTCAGGCTGTTGGGCACGATCAATGCTTTCATTCAGAGGCTGAACCTGTCTTTCCTGGATACTCAAAACAAACACTAAAAGACCAGGATCAAATGTGCAAGAGAGATACTTGTTCAAATCAAACATCAAAATGTCTTTTTCAAGAACAAGTAGCACATATCTAAGCCTTTCAAGGTGCTCATCAAAGTAGATATTACAAACCAAAATTTTCTCAAGACATGCAAAAATATTAGACATTTTCAGAAAGTGCATTTCATGCTCAACATCTGAACACACAAGCTTAAGTTCAGATTGAGAAACATTTATCAAAGACTTAAGAGACTTATCAAAGAATGTGTTATAAACCAAAATATCATCAAGGCTCAAAACAACACATTGATCACGAGATGATCTCAAAAGATGCCAAGTTTTATCAGTTTCAAAACACACAAGATCAGGCTGCAAAACATAATCACAAGAATCAAGATCACAAAAATCATTTTCAGTTCTAAGTGATTCATGTTCCAGCAACTTTTTAACCAAAATTCCGTCCAAGGCACAAGAGGATGCAAATAAATTATCAGTGATCAGTGCATGAATATAAGAACTCAGATCAAAGCCAATGCCTTTGAAAACAAATGAGTCGACCGGTTTTCTAGCATAGAAATCAGGCAGCTGCAAATCAAGTTCAAGAGTTTCTTCAAAATGATCAAAACGTTTGCTATGTGTCAAGAACTGATCAAAGGTCAAGATAATTTCAGAGTTGATGCCTTTATCATTTTGAAAACAGTTATGATCAAGAAGTTCATCAGGTTTAAAGATTTTAAAAGAATTAATCATGTTTTCAAAAACAGACTTTGAAACACAAAATTCTTTCATCTTGTCAAGACCAAAACGAGTCACATCATGAGAACTAATCTTGACAAACATGACAGGCAGAGAATTAAACAAATCAGAGTTCTCACTGTGCTTTTGAAGATCAGGAGACAAAGGGAGAGGAGATGTGCCGGGATCAAAGCATAGATGACTCTCCATAGCTATGGATGTGATGCTTGTTGCTTCCTCATCAAAGACTGGACAAGGTTCGTCCTCCTCATCAAAGATAGGATCTGGAACTTCATCCAAACATATCCAAGTGTCAAGACATGGGCACTGATGTGGATAGTCCAGTGGCTCTTCCTCAAAAACCTGTTGAGACAAAACAAGACTACTCGGAAGCTCCGGTTGCAAAACGGTTAGCTCTACATTAGCCTGTTCATTATCAATTTCAAACTCAGGTTTCAGAGAAGGAAGATCACATTTATCATCACAAGTCATCAAACTTTCAATAATCTCGTCATCATATTCATCAAAGGTAGGTAAAGAATCTGAAAAATCTTTAAACTCCTCAACATGGGTTTCAGATTTACCTTTGGGTTTCTTGTTGATGAACAAGGATGGCTCAGCTACTGGTGCACATGTGGATGTTCTCTTCTTGTGGCTCTTGCTGACGTCCTTGAGAGCTTTCATCAATCCTTTCTCAAAGTCATCACAGATCTCTTGGATATCAAACTGAAAGGATCGCCTTTTTGGAACAGTTTCGTCTTTGGATTTTTTGACATGATCTTTGCTCCTCCTTTTTGACTTTTCCTGCACACTAACAAACTCATCAAATCTATTTTTAGGATATTTAAAAGGAGTTTGAGAGATAGATGGTCGTGGGGAGTTCTTCTTGCTACTTCTTCAGTGAAGACCAAACATTGTAACCTGAAAATCTCAACACAAAAGTTAGTAGATAAAATTCATCACTCTCTCAAGTGTTTAATCTCACCCACTCAAGTGTTTTCTCTCAGATTTTATGGTGATCACACAAGTTTCTTCTCAAGGTTCTAAGAGAACAGATCAAAGAATCCCAATGGGCAAATCCAAGCAAGATCAAAGGTTTAAGATAGAAAGATAAGAGATTGTGATTTGGGAACCCGCTTTAACCAACTCAAAGGCCGGATTTCTCTTCGGCCAGCAGGCTTTCTCTTCCTCCACCAATCCACAAATCAAACTTTGAAACTCTTTTTTTTTTTATTACTCTTTTTCCTTTTTTTTTTTTTAAATCGTAGATCTCTTTTTTTTTTTTAAATGGTGGATGGTAATGAGTGGCCCGGGTTCAAGAAAGGTAGAAGAAGAAGTGTTTAAAGAAAATGGAAGATGAGAAAAATGGATAGAAATAGAGTTACCGGAAGAGTGGCTCTGATACCACTTGATAGAACCAAAATCGGGATCACACTTTCGGTAAGGTTGATATGAACTCAGATCCGGAAGGATAGAGAACTGGTGGGATGAATGGTGACACAATGGGATGCGGAAAGGCCCAATGATACTACCAGACTTCAGTTGTTGCCGGATGTGACGCACCGGTCCAACAAAGGAAGGATCGAAACTTGGAGATAACCTCACCAAGAAACTAAGAAATGTTCAACCAAGAACAAAGAGAGAAAAATCTCAAAAGAAAGGAAAAATCGATGTGTATTTTTATTCATGAGATCCCACATATTTATAAGGTTTAGGAGTCAAAGAAACATAAAGAAATATGTGGGGAAAGACAACATTGAAAATAGAAATGATGAAAACAAGACATAGAAAATATAAAAATTGACCAAGACCAGTCAAAGTTCGGAAATTGATGAAGACTTGGCAAGGTTCATTGACTGTCCAGGTTCATGGAGTGTCCAGGTTCATGCAGTGATGATCAGGTCGTGCACACCATGCTGGGAAGGATATGGACACACGCGGGACGATCCACACATGTCTGAAATCGCGAGAACTAAACATCACCTGATTTGTACATGGCATAACTTCCTCATCTGAACTCCGTTTGATCTGATTCTTCTTCGAGGAGTTCCATAATTGAGTTGAGCACATTCTCCAAGTGGTTTCACGCGAAGAAACATCATGGTTTAGAAGATATGCTTCGAACAATGAACGTATGTCTGTGTTGCTTCCCGAGTGGTTTGATGGTCGAACCAGCTCGGAAGATCGAACCAACTCGTTCAGCTCGTCCGGGTGAGTGTTAGTCCAGCTCAGCTCGTCCAAGATAGTGTCAGTCCAGCTCACTTGAGTATTCAGCTCATCCAAGATTGCATAATCTGATGAGAAAACCTCGGCTAGGTCTAACTGGTTGACAAGGTCGCCACCTTGGACCGTGTCCATGAACCAAGTAGGACGGTGCTCGATCTTGGTTATATCAAAGTTGGACGTAGTTCAGTTAGGAAGGATTGAACAAGAGATCGAACTGCCTGGCGGAGTTCGTCTAATATGAGCGTTGGTCATAGAAACGGGCATGTCGAGAATAATGCCTAGGGTTTCTATGTGCGGAACTCTAAGTAGAAGAA
>NW_026618429.1:0-12252 GCF_000801105.2 Raphanus sativus
ACGAGTAATATATCAAATTGAAGCTCTTGACGAGACGAACAGATCACCATAAACCTTGTGTCGATCCGATCTTAGACGCGCTTTCACGCTCTATTTCAATAAGCGCCGCCAGAAACCCTAAAAACCCTAAAACTCTAATCTCCTCTTTTGTTTTACAATTTGTGTTTGATCATTATTTTAACTTGTTTTTGACTCTTATGTTTAAGGTCTAACCAAGATCAAACCCTTGATTCATAAATTCCATTCAACCCAATTGGAGGTTAAGAAGAGGCGACCAATTTTT
Source organism: Raphanus sativus (assembly GCF_000801105.2). NCBI lineage: Eukaryota > Viridiplantae > Streptophyta > Magnoliopsida > Brassicales > Brassicaceae > Raphanus > Raphanus sativus. The sequence goes on from NW_026618429.1 coordinate 284, forward strand.
TATCCGTTCCGGTCATGCAGTTCGCGATCCGACTCGTTCCTGCTCTCGGTGGTCCGGTTCTACAAACATCAAAGTTTAGGTAATTAAAATTCTGAAATCTAAAAGAGAACCCATACTGAATTTGGTTGTATTGATAAAGGTTTAAGACTATTAAAATTTGCAAAAACCCCAAACCCTAAGATAATAGATCCCAAAATCCTTTGAGTAAGTTGGAGCTTTCAAGTCCAACAGAGATTGTTTCTAACAATTAAACTAAAACCCTAATGGTTTTGAATCTCACAGCTTGATCTATTGATCTATAAAGTAACTAAAACCCTAAATATGACCTATTATGTATTATGGTCTAAAAATTAATTAAAATTCATGATAATCTCCTAAAAATCCCCAAAGTTAGTTTTCCATCATCAGAATCCGACCCATTGGTCTGGAACTATGTGAAAAACGATTTTTCGGTTTCTGGTCAGAAATTGACCCCTTCAAATAAATTCCGAAAATTAATTAAAATTCACCAAAAACCACATGATAAATCCTAACTAAGAAACCATATAAGTAGTTTCTTCAGATTCGTTTTTAATCACATAGTCATAGTGTAAATTTTTCATACCGAAAAAGTGCATAAAAAGTGTGTGATTGTTTGAATTATTTGAATCACCTAGAAACGATTGTTAGGATCTCATTCTGATTTTGGTTGAATCATTGGAGATTGCTTGAAAAATTTCGGATTTTTCCAGATTGCAAAGTTGCAAATTTTACTTTTTTCAAAACTTTCCGGTTTTTGTGAAAATTACTTTTTATGGTTTCTGAAAACTTCCATATTAGTTTTAGAATAATGGAAGATTGGTAAAACTAGTTTAAAACCATAATTGAACGTTTTCCAGATTGATAGAATGCAAAATTAACTTTTCTAAAAACTTCTGTTTTTGAGAAATTGTCTTTTATAAGTTGCTGGAAACTTTCATTTTCTTTTGGAAGATTAGAAAAATGCTATAATTGTTAAGATTGATCTGATTTTTTTTTAAGTCATATAATGGTTTCGAAAATAATTATTAAAAAATGAAACCATATATTTTCGAAACCCTAAACCCTTTTTTCTCTCTCTAGAATCCGATAATATTTTAAATCATCTAGAATCAATTATTTGATCTGATTTTAATTTTTTTTCATCTTGATCATGTAGACAATGATTGCTAAGGTTGCATCATAAAACATTTTTTAATTGATTGATCATATGAGAAAATCAGATTGCTAGATTGAAAGAAAAATTGGATTGCATTGCATAAATTCAGAGGTTGAAAGAAACTAAAACCTGCATTGCTATATTGACTAAAAAAAAATTGGATTGAATTATAAATAAATGGTTGAAAGAAACCAAATCACATTGCATAAATAAAAGGTTGAAAGAAACCAAAATGCATTGTTTGAATCCGATTATAAGTCAAATAATAAGACTCTAAAATCTATATTTTCAGATGTCGAATTTGGATTATCAAGCCCTTAATCTCTCTGGAGATAATTATTTAAAATGGGCCATGAACACTGCAATTGTCCTGAAGATAAGAGGACTTGACAGATGTATCATCAAAGGCGAGTATGCAACTGAAAATGAAAAATATGGGGCAGTAACAATTATTCGCCAACATCTCACTGAGGATCTCAGAGATCAGTATCTAAATATTGCGAACCCTCTAGACCTTTGGACAGAGTTAAAATCCAGATACACAATAGTGTTATTACAAAATTACTAGGCATGAGTGGATAAATCTCAGATTTCGGGACTTTAAGTCCGTAGATGAATATAACTCAGCTCTAATCAAAATCGTTTCTAAATTGAAACTATGTGGTGAAGAGGTAACAGAGGAAGATTTACTGGAAAAGTCATTCCTCGCAGCTGATCCAAGGGATCTATTGTTACAATATACCTACAGAAAAAATGTTTCACCACTTATACGAATTTGATCTCGTATCTATTACAAGCTGAGAAGAATAATGAGATACTAAAGAAAACCAGTGAGATGAGACTTCCTGAAGCCAATAAGGCTGGAGAGAATAAGGGTGAATCCAAAGAAGCCACGTCCAGAATAATAAAAGGAGTGGCCGGCTTATACATTGCCTAAGAATCGAGATTTCGACATTCTGATTTTATGTTTTGATTTGTTTGTCATTTATATTTTTTTTATATAATAAGAGTTGTTTTAGTTTTATATTATCATGTTTGACTTGCTTGATAATTTCTTGAATGATAAATGACAAATGATTTTTTTTTAAAAAAAAGAGTATAGTAATTAAAATTATCCGACCAAAGGCATTGCCTAAAGGGGGCATGAATTATTCACACCAAATAAAAGACCCATTTTGAGTTATAAATTTTTGAAAATGAATGGTTTCCACATTGAACCAATGGGCAAAAGAAATATAAATTCCTTAAGATTATAAAGAAAGTAAAAATCGCCCAAGGCATAAAAATGGTCGAGACTGTACTCCAACTGATCTAAACTATGCTAAAAGATTAGTATGATAAAGGCAAAAGGCCTAGATAACCAGATAGGTTGACCACGAAATTTTATACACTTTATGGCATGACTGGACTAGCCATCCAAGTATTTAAAATTGATGCAAAGATTGATATCGAAAAAAGGCACAAAAGAGTTATCCCATAGAATCTCACGTTGTGTAACATGTACACAAGGGAAACTCAATAGGCTATAATGTTCCAAGCATCTAAAATATTTATAGCATGTACATGAGGGGGAGAAATGACACTCCCCGTGGTCCATGAACAACACTAAAACCAGTGAAAAATAGGTCATGTGTGGGAAAGAAAAGAAACCGTGAGACATGACTAAGGTGTTCATATTCATATTTACAGCATTCAAAGAATGGCTTGATTATACAAGATACTCACAAAGACCAAGGAACAGATTATAAGGAGATGTACTCCTATGTGGTGGATGCTACTACAAAATTCGAAAAATGATAAAGGTCTGGATATAAGAAAAGAGAAATGTAGTAAGCAGCATGATTGATCACTGGATAAAGGATGATAAGAGTATCAGAAAGATGAGAAAGAAATTCTCATAGAATAGTTTTGTTCCTAAAGCTATTCATGGATTGAAACAAGGCAGTTGCAAATGATAGACTAAGAAAATAGTTAGTACAATCAGTCCATAGATCCTTATAGAGGATATTATAATTCCTTGTGTTTATGTTTATACCAAACCAACCTAAAGAGAGGTTCAATGGTTCAATGATTTCAATGATACAAGTTATCGATTGATTTTGGACAGAATATGATGGGAGTAGAAACCTTAGCCATATATGAGTATATTGGCGTGTGATGACAAGGTCTATGACTTAACATGTATGTTTTCGAAAAACATAGCATTGTCTACGACAAAATGAAAAGAGTCATGAGACATCATCCAGAGAAAGTGACCAGAAGAATGTCTGAGTCAATAATAAAATGAAAGTTTCCACGGTATGGCAAAGCCATGAGACTAGAGGAACCGTGGGACATGAGAGACCTGCAAGAAAGATTTAATCGCAGGATAGAGGTACATCCAAGTACTGGTCGAGTACTATCCGAGTACTGATTGAGCATCATCCATCCGACCAGAACATGAAGACATTGTCGAGTGGTCAGCATCAAAGGAGCACGTCTTGACCATGTCCAAATGAAGTTCCAGAAAGCCGGCGAAATTACAAAGTATTACAAGAAGCTCATCGACCAGATAGGAATGCATCGTCCAAAGATCTACAGTGATGCATTCATCAGGGGGAGTTCATGTGTTGTACTTTTTTCCTGTCCATGGTTTTCCATTTTGCCACATTGGTTTTAGGGGTTTTCCAGGAGAGGTTTTAATGAGGCAACTTAAGCATGCAACGAACCAGTACTGGATGTGTCGATCAAAGAGGAGTGTTTATGTACCAGATTGTGATCGACATAACCGGACCGACCAGGACCGTACCGACCGTAGGAGATAATGCTTATCGACTGTTTGTACTTATCCACTTAGGATAAACACGACCTGATGTATATATATATGTAAGACTCTTGGTCGAGATTAATAACAAGAAACACGTTTCCCCACTTAGTTTTATAACAAGTTCATAAATCAAAACACAAAAAAAAGTGAATCATATAATAATTTGTAAGTTGTAAGATGAAACGATATAGTATCAATAAACAAAACAAAATAAATAGTTAATCAAAGAGCAGAACATCAAGTAATCAAAGATAAAAAGCAATAGTTCACTGAAGTAATCTTAGAAAAAAGAATATCCCTCCGTAAATTGAAAAGTATGATTAGATTTAATGTGAACTATTGAAAGTGTGATTAGATTTAATGTGAACTATAAAGAATTAGTTTAATTTATCAATATTTATAAATTCAAACCTCTAATTCATATATACATGATCCTTGATCATTATCAGACCGTCTACCAGACATTATATGATGGTAAGACTGTTTGGTACTGATATCAAGGGAAAACACAACGGATCGCAAGTGTTTGGGTGCAAAGTACTTGATCTTGGCGTGAATGCTGAAGAGAAAGATATGTTATCTCATTGTTGAGTCTATCATGTCGTAAAACAAACAGAGTAAAAGATCAAAGTTGACAAGTATTCTTAGCTTGGCAATGACGATACAAAAACAAACTGTAGTGACCTCAAATTAACAACAAAGGGTTCATTTCACAAGAACGGTTTCTAGATGGTCCAGTATAATTCTTCTTGGCTTGACAAGAACAAAGTATTGGTCTGCATCTTGAGAAAGTATCCTACAGCCCAAGAGCTTTCTTCATCAAACGTACGCAGAAGTGGAATCACTCGATTGAGAGCGAACGAAACTATGAACTTCTTGGGTAAGAGCTTCGGCACTGAGGAGACAGAGCGTGAGAAACATTATGAAGTGCCGTCACAAACAAATCTACCAGAAACTTGTAATGAAACGAAATTACGACTCAAAAGATACACAGAGAAGAAACCGAGAAACCTCTGTTTCAGTCTCTTCACCAAGTTTACTGTATTGGTTGTATTGGTATTTTTTTTTTTTGAGGGGAGAAAACGACAGCATATTGGAAACAAGTCATTGTGGGGGGAAAAACGATGGCGTATTAAGTGTGAGATGTTGTTTATTTACGTCCCATATCGTTAATAGACAGGGAAGTCAAGCTATTTATAAAGTGCAGAGTCGAAGCTAGAGGTCACGACCTTACTTGAACAGGATCTGTTCTATAGGCTCGTACCTCTGTATCCTTGATTTCTAAGGAGACAGGCCCTCAAACCTGGTTGATGAATCAAGGCCGTGCGATCTGAGTGTGATTAACGGTTGTGATACTCCTCGGAGGCTCCGCACTGTAGAGGATCGCTATCCGGTTAGGTCTTGATCTCTCCAGAGTGGTCGCACGGTTGTCTGACAGGCTTTCTTTTTTCGTTTATGAGAGTATGGTTGGCATTGATGAGGATGTTATAACTTTCAAGGCATAAACCTCAAACAGTCGCCTCACCTACTTGAGTTATATTGCTTTTGTTAGCAGAGTTCACTCTGTCATATTCTTTGGGTTCTCGCTGTAAGAAAAAAATGATTAAAGCTTTCGTTGATTCTACATTTCTCATATTGTTATTTCTGGCATTTTTGCCATTGTGATAGCAGACTTTTTGAACTTTCTTGCTGGTCCGGGTACTCTCTTTACCTCAGGGGCAGCCTTTGAATATCAGGCATATGATCATGTGGGAAGAAACTCAGACTTTAGGGAACAAATATTGGACCGGGAAGAAAAAAGGGATAGAAGATCCATAAAGTTGAAAAATATGGGCAAGTGGACATGTACTGATTAGCAATATTATTACCAAACCTTGAAGCATAAAAATTTGCTGATCTCTGAGTTAATTTGTGAAGTTGAAACATATTATAATGTAACATGCTCAAAACTATCCCACAATTGCTTCTTTATCATGAGTCATATCTGTATTTCTGCCTGCAGCCATGTTTATTAGAATGATGCAGATATAAGTCATTTGGGCTCTGTGTCTTCTAAAGCTCAGACTCATTCAGACAAGAGTGATCTAGATTGTTACTTTCTGCCTGCCGTTTTGATTCTCAAACTTATAATTTTATTTTCTTAGTAGAATGATGAGCAGAAGAACTTAGGTGAACTCTGGGATGTTATGATACAAAAACACAAGTTGGGCAGACCCTTTTCTGAGATATTGAGACACATAACTGAAAAATAATTAAAATTATACAAATTAGACTCAGTTTTTACCTTCTTAGATTGTAATGAACTGTTTGGATGGAACTTGAAAAAAGGCCTATCAAACTCACAAGTCACAAAGCAGCCTTGAATGGTGGTCACAGGATCATGTGGAAAAAGACTGGAGGATGGGATTGGTACTGATTAGTTACTAACCAAACCTTAAACCATAAAACAACATATTGATCTTTTTTTTTTAAGTATTATTTGAAACATAATCTCTAATGTACAAAGTTCAAAATGATTCCAAAATGCTGTTGTAGTTATGAAATCAGTATATCTTCCCCTGAGCCACCAGGTTTACTCAAATGGCCGGACCCCGCAGCTCAAGCCCATCAGTGATCACGCGCGCGGTTTCCACTTCCCATAGTTGAGTGTGTTATGTTAGCAAAACAAACAGAGTTAAAAGATCAACATTCACGTCTTATTTTAGTCTCTCTCATTGCTTTACTGTATTTGCCATTTGGGGTATTGTATTTTCTTTTGAGGGGAGAAAAGGGCTGCGTATTGAAATAGGTCATTTGGGGGACCAAACGATGGCGTATTAAGTGTGAGATGTTGTTTATTACGTCCCCATATCGTTAAATAGACAGAGAAGTCAAGCTATCTATAAAGTGCAGAGTCGAAGGTGGAGGTCACGACCTTACTTGAACAGGATCTGTTCTATAGGCTCGTACCTCTGTATCCTTGATTTCTAAGGAGACAGGCCCTCTAACCTGGTTGATGAATCATGGCCGTGCGATTTGAGTGTGATTAACGGTTGCGATACTCCTCGGAGGCTCCGCACTGTAGAGGATCGCTTCCGGTTAGGTCTTGATCTCTCCGTAGTGGTCGCACGGTTGTCCTGACAGGGCTTTTTTTTAGCTTTGATTTCTTTTTAGTGCACTGAGGTTAGAAACCGCAATGTATAAAGCAGTGTTGTTTTTTCTCCCCGGTAATGGACAGAGCAGTCGTGTTGTTTATAGAACGAAGCCAAGAAGGTCGAGGTCACGACATTACTTGAACGGATCTGTTCTATAGACTCGTTATTTTAAGCTTTGGTGATGCTTACTACACTCTTTTTAAGTGTTTGTACATATAAGGCACTTGAGCTCTGTGTCGTGTCTTCTGAAGCTGAAACTCATTCAGACAAGAGTGATCTACAGAGATATTTCTGCCTGTCGTTTGACTCTCGACTTATAAATTTGTTTCATAATAGAATTATGAGAAGAACTTATGTGAACTCTGGGATGTTATGATTCAAACACAAGTTGGGCAGACCCTTTTCTGAGATATTTTTAAGAAACACATATCACTGAAAACTAGTTGAGATTATAAAAACAGTCTCAGTTTGCTACCGTAGATTGTAAATGAACTGTTTGGATAGAAGCTTGAGAAAGTCCTATCAAAAACTCACTAGCAGCTGTGAAATGGACACATGATCATGTTGAAAAAGACTGGAGGTATTACCGTATTGGATTTGTACTGATTTAGTTACTACCAAACCATAACGATTCAATATACCCTAAGAGAATTGCCACATTTTACTTTTAAACTCATCACTTTTTTTAATCATTTGAACGTTGTATATTGTATTTATCCTTTTTAGTTAGCACGTCGGTGCTAATTCTAATCATCCAAGAATCAAATCGCAATTTTTCTCAAAACAACGAAATTAAAGGTGAAACAAAAACTTTGTAAAGTGTTTGTTTAGAAGCCGTGCATGTGAGTATCATCAATCATCATTATTGGCCGATAAAGCGGCGTTTTTTAGCAGAGTTCATGTAGGGTCTAAGAACCCATTCCATCTCTGCTTCCTCTTGTTCCATTGTTTTCCTAATTTCACCTGCATCACCAAGAAACATCATTTGATATTTAAGGAACCTGATTGATATATATTCATTATACAATTTAACAAACCAAATCGAATCAAGACAGAATAAACCGAAACAATGCACTTTTACCTGGTAGAGCCGCAACTCAAACCGAGGACCGACTTCTTTTAACTCTATCGATTTGGCCCTCCTTCTCCTTTATCATACAATGATTCCTATTTTTATATATATATATATGCCCAGAATCATTTTCTATCAAGAATCCACACAAACAAACAAACGAAAACATGCAATATCTTAGGACAAAAAACTTGTTACCTGAAAGAAATATAATCAGATTTATTACGGAAAGTAACTATACGTCTTGCATCCAGTTTTTGGAACTGGGAACATGTGTTTTAACATGCTCCCAACTCTTTTACCCATCTGCCAAAGAAAAAATACAGTAAACAAACTCTACAAAACTGGTTTAACATTGGAGCAAAGAAGGAAGTGAATCTGTTCTAACAGAATATACCTGGCTTGTTAAAGTTGTCAAAAATGACGTAAGGATATTGCTCAGACATCTTCCCGTTTGCTTTCTTGCTTTGGATATCGTACCTTGTTACCTAAAAGAAAGGCTGGAGTTGTTAAGTAAAAGGAAAGATTTGAAAAGACAAAAATCATTAGGATGAAGAGGTACTTACCACATTAAGTAATTGAAAGTAAGCAGTTGGTCCGAATGGGAGATGAGAGACGATAAGGCCATCAGGCCTACCACGGTTCTCAGTAACAAATATCACATCACTATAATCATGCGAAACGCGCCATCTCAATAATCTCAGAAATGACCTGCACAAAGAAACAATTCAGTATATAAATGGGTATTGTGTTGTAGAAAAGTCACTACAAGTAGTCCAGCATACTCAAACTCCTAATAGACTTACAGTAAGTCACTTACTCATCTACACGTTCAAATCTTTGAACCTATGTTACGCATAACTACTGAGGTAATTAAAGGCATGGATGCGATAGTTACAGCCAGGAAACAAAATGGTCCAAAGGGAGCTAAAATACCATTAGAGCTGAACTTAACGACAAATATGAGAGAAACCACAAGGAGTGACCAATTGGAAAACAAAACTAGATTTATATAAGATGATGATTAGATTTAGTACAGAAAGGCAGAAGAAGACAAATATATACCTGACTAACACGATTCATTCTCTTGGCGTTAGGAAATACATTCTTCAACTCCTGGCAATTAAAGGTTTATAATCAATCACCAAGCCCCTAAACGTTGTAAAAAGTAACACGGAAGAAAAAAGCCACACAATAATTAATGGTAAACATCTATTCAACGAGAGTACTGAAACTAAATTCAATATATATTATATATATATATATACCTTAACGAATCGCGTTAGAGGAGCACTTGGATCCCTAGACGTAGTCATCAAAATCTTGGGATCTTTTTCCGTTGCTTTTGCATATTCATCATCAATATGACTCCCTGGAACTACTTCACAACATGAGACAAAGATTATCCACTTTTAGCGACAAACCACAATAATGACACTGACAACAAGAGTTTCAAACGAATGAGCGTATATACTAACTACACAAAGTATGAACGTATACTAATTACGCCAAAGAATGAACGTATACTAATTACGCAAGTTTCGAACAGAATATATTGAACTATGTATTGAAACCAACAATAACTTGGAACCTCGAGCTTATTAAACAATAAGCTCCAATTATATACACAACAGTAGAATTTAGTACACAACAGGCTTCACAAAAAAAACATGAGGATTCTTACCGGAGGTGTTTTGATCTTCAAGATCAATCTCCTCACGAAGCTTCGCCTCCTCGTTTCGGAGCTCAGTAGGAATCGGCTTCCCTTCTGTTCAAACATAAACCCAAATCACAACAAAAAATTATAGATTGTTTAAGAGAGTTAAAAGAAAAAAAAATAAAAAATCAGTGTGGACCTTGCAGGGCTTCCCTTATCTTCCGCTTCTTCTCATAGAGCCGACGCTCTTCACCTTCCAAGTTTTTCATGTAGAGATACTCCTTTCTTAATCTAATGTTCCTGGCAAACATCTTGATTCGTCGTGAGTGACAGAGAGAGAGAGGGGGGCTTACCAAGGAACCAGTTTGGTAGGAAAGGGTTTCAAAAGATGCAGGAGGGGAAGGCAACTACAAGATTGCGACAGTCTTATAATAATAAAAAACGGCAAGGTGTTTGTCTATGAAAAGGTGAAACCATTAGCAAGCTACTTTTCGGCCACTTAGTATGTGGGCTCTAAATAGGCCACAAAAACACACTACGAAATTTTTGACAGTGACGCAGGGTTAACTATTGAGTTGGTGACCCATCTCTCAAATTAGTGTACAGAGTGTCCCTTGTGCTTGTAATATTTTCTATTGTTCCATCTAGACCAGATTTTACACCTAATTAATAGTTATCTTAGTCACTCTGTTGTATAACTAGTGTCCTTTCGTCACACAAGCGTGGTAGGTATGTGCCGGTGTTTTAGACATGATCAGTGATCTACAACTAATCTATACTATTATTTGCGAAGTAAATTTTGGTTTCGAGCTCTCACATTAAAAGTTAGAGTGGTTAATATCGTTTAATACCCTTAATGAATATAAAATATATAAATTAACTCCAAAATAAAAACGATTTAAATGATTACAAAAAATAATAACAATAATAAGAGCAATTATCTGAAACCTAACATATATTAAAAAATAAAAATATGATATATACACATATATATTGTGTTGTTATCTGAAATTATCTTTTTAAATAATAATTTAAAACTAAAATAAAACAGAAAAAATAACTAAAGATTAATCAAGAAAAATTATCAATTTTATATAACTGAAAAGAGAACATTTAGTTTATAAATACTATATTCAAAGCGGTTTTCTTTCTCTCACGTTAAAAATTTATAGCGTTTAAAATCTTCATTATCCTTAATACATAATTAGATTATATTTGTTAAATATAGAACTACTCACAAATTAAAAAACGAATTTCATTAATTTGATTCTCAATTCATTATCTACAAAAATTATTATTATGTTGATCCAGTAATTTTTACATCAAAATATATTTTTAAAATAAAATATAATCCATGTATATAGTTTTAACGAATATATGAATATTTTCAAATTTTACATAAAGAGCTCTCACATTAAAAATTAGAGTGGTTAATCGTTTATATCCTTAATGAATAAAAATATATAAATTAACTCCAAAATAAAACGAATTTAAATGATTAAATAATAACAACAATAATAATAACAATTATCTAAACCTAATATATATTAAAAAAATAAAATATGATATATACACATATATATTGTGTTGTTATCTGAAATTATCTTTTAATAAATTTAAAACTAAAATAAAACAGAAAAAAATAACTAAAGATTAATCAAGAAAAATTATCAATTTTATATAAACTGAAAAAGAATTTAGTTTATAATACTATATTCAAAGCGGTTTTCTTTCTCTCACGTTAAAAGTTATAGCGTTTAAAATCTTCATTATCCTTAATACATAATTAGATTAGATTTGTTAATATAGAATTACTCAAAAATTAAAAATGAAATTTCATTAATTTGATTCTCATCATTATCTACAAAATTATATATTTATGTGATCTAATAATATTTTACATCAAAAATATTTTAAAAATAAATATAAATCCATGTATATATTTTTAAACGAATATATGAATATTATTTTCAAATTTTTACATAATAAATATTTTTTATTAGAATAAACTTTATTGTATATAAAATTAATATTTAATTAACTATTAAATATATCAAAGACATAAAAATAATTTATTTTAATGGTTCTCGAATTGATAATATATTTATTTAGTAATTTGTAAA
>NW_026618430.1:0-12247 GCF_000801105.2 Raphanus sativus
TTTTTGAGAAGCAAGGAACGTGAGGAAGGATGTAGAGCTTATGATTATGGTAGATGAGGTGGTATTTATTCACATTTGAATCTATGATATTATTCACATTTGATCTATGATACTTTCACATCTGAATCTATGATAGTTGAAGTCTTTGGCAATTATGTTTATTGCAAATGTTTGATTGTTTATTCTTGATTGCAGTTGACTCTGATCCAGGGATCTATACCCGTCAGCCCGTTTAACACCTCATTAGAGAATGAGCAATTTATGAGCTCAAAATCAATTTACTTTCGTATGTTGGTCACTGCAGAGGTAAGGATGAGCGAAGTAAACCTCAGTTGAACAATTATAAGACCAAAATTTGATTTAGGTCCTTATGGCTCTCTAAGAAGCGACTTATCAGAGATTAAAGATGTGCATGTGTTTAATCCACTGTGTGTAAATTCGAAACACTAAAACTGGAGCTATTGGCATGCTTAGGTAACCACAGATTAGGACTGTTATCGTGGGGATCATCATGTGAGCTCAAATTCATGATCACTGTAAACATGGCAAGGGTGTGGTCATCATGATGCGGTGAATGCATAGAAGATTGTGCGGAGGAAGAGTTTTGAAATCTCAGAGACAGAAAAGTTAGACTTCAGGTCTGAGAAGGAAGGTCGTTGACTAAAAGGTTCTCGGTACCAACTAGACAATTCTGTTGCTGCAAAGAGAGATGCGTTGGCTGTAAAGCAACAACCATGTGATTCCGTGAACACTGAAACATCTGGCCTTAAAAAAGATGGTGAGGTGGCCAGATCTGCTGATGGTTCGAGGTTAAAAGCAATGATAAAGCTCAGAATAACAAAGCAACAAAGAGTACTCTGACTGTTTCAGCTGTTGTTAAAAGGTTAATGAAATGTAAAGTTCTGATTTGAAGAAGGTTTCAAGAATCAGTGATGCTGAAATTTCTAGGTTTCTGCTCCAGGAATAAGCGATGGAGATGTAAAAGGGAAGACTGTGTGTGTTGTTGCAGCTAGCTTCAAAGGTGTTCAGAGTAAGAAGGAAGCAATCATCTGAAACAAAGAAAAACATGAGTAGTGGACATAAAAGTTTGGCTACTCCTAAAAAGATACGTGGTGATGCAGAGCTTGAAGCAGATCAAAGATATATAAGATCACTTGAACTTTTTTTGTAATTCAATCGTTTTTAGTTTAGCTTTAGTTCAAAAAAAAAACATTTTGGACCAAGTTGTCTGGCTCATTACCCCAGTATAACATCCATAAAAATTAAGTTCAGAAACTCCCATTAAATTAAATGATTAAAGCAATCCCAAGTCTCATAACGTGAAACTAACACAGACAAAAAAAAAATCATGACCCTCTGTGTCTTTAGGTTCTGACGACAAATTAAATTGAGCTCAGAGAATCAACATGTATGCCTTGCCGAAAATATGGTGAAGAGAAATCCTATATCGTCTCTAGCAGGAGGCAAACAACAAGATTTTGAAAATTAGATATTGGTTCCAACCAAACATGAAACAACCTGATTAATCTAGAAACAAACATAAAATATACATTTGCCAAAATACCAAATCCCGCGCGAAGCATAGTTGTGTTGGGAGGAAGAATCGTTAAAGACATTATACTTACATTATATTTATGAAATATAAGAAAGGTTATACATGAATTCAGTTCAAACCAAATATGTTATTAAAAATTACAATATTATCTCAGAATTCTGTTCATTATTTATTTATAATATCATTTTCAATCTAAAATATTTTTAAAAATACTTCATAAAATTTTATAAATTCATATAAAATAGTTTAGTTATAACTTCCGATGACAAAAAAAAATTATAACTTCCCGCCCGTAGGGCGGGCCAACCCTAGTCTTTATATATAAAGAAGCCTTTTCATCCTTCCTGGGATGTCCACGTCGGACACCAGGTCACAAATTCGTTTAGCCACAGTATGACACGTGTCTCTTTACACTAAACACTGCGTTTCATTTATTCGTGTTTAATTTCCGTTTAGGGTTTTGGTTTCACACGGGTTTTTTAAATAAAGCTTTATAAAGCCCATTCTGAATAAGCAAAACGCGGCGTTTTCTATTTCATGGGTTGAACCCTCATCACTCTCAGCCGTCTTGATATTGGTTCCAACTCTAGGGTTTCGATTCACCTTCTTCCTCGAATCCAGAATTTTATCAGTTTCACATTCATCTTCTTAAAGTCCTTTTTGATTCCTTCATCCGCGATGTACATTTATTGTCTGCTTCGAAACGGTGGAAATCTCGGTATAAAAAGGTTGTTCTCAGATCGTTATCAAGCCCTCCTCTGTTTCTGGGAAGCTCTGAAGAAAGGGGGTGAAATCATGGATATGACTACTGAATGATAAGGTTGGTCCTATTATATTGTCTTTTCTTAAATATCTACAACGCTTGGTATTTTGCAAACTCATAATCAACTCTTTCATTGCAGCATGAGTCTCTCAACCCAGCTTCTATCACGGTCCACCGGCTGAACACTTTCAGAGAATTCCTCATTCCTCATGGAGGGAGAGATGTATGAGCTATGTGGATTCGATTTATAATAATTTCCTTTACTATAACGCTTTTTGTAGTTGTTTGTTGACTTCATGAATAATCATTTTCTTTATCGACAATAGCTGGATTTGCTATGAAGAAACGGATGCTGGATGATAGAAGGTTCCCGAAATTGCATCTCACTTGAAGTGCAGGTAAAGCTATATATATCATCAAGCCTGATGCTTATAGAACACTCTTCGCATTCTTTCATTGTCCCTGTTTTAACTTTGTTTATATATATGTGTGTTTTGTGTTATATAGATTACTATCGGTTCGTTCATGTAATGTATTAATATTGATAAGTAATTGTTATTCTGTTTTTGCATCTCTTCATTTCCACAATCAATTGGTATTATATGTTATATGTTTGCAGTGATGTGTCTGTTACACTGAGCCTCTTAGACAATCAGGCTGTTTGTTTTCACAAGAAACTTGAGGGCATGCGTGATGATCCAAAAGTTATTGTTGCTACAAGCATAAACCCAAGATTGTTAAAGGTATTTAATTGTTATATTTCGTATGTTAGTATAGCGATATTGTAAAAGAAAAAAGGGAAATCACACTTCTGTAACTCTTTAATATGATGTGTAGGTCGTATTTTCCTCAATGCAATTTCCGGTGCAACGCAGGGGAAGCCTGCTTCTACAAGTAAGCTGATCTGTTAATAGATGTTTAAGTGTTTATTGGCATAGTAAGATTAATTACCATCGTTTGCTTGTGTAGTTTGGTGGCTAGGGATACTGATCATCCATCTGCCGCACCACCACTAAGAAGTTATGCAAAGGTTGAAACTCTGACAATTGCTGAGCTCAACAATTTTGTCATTACTGCTCCATCTCAGGTAAAAGTACTGTATGTGTCATTTATTTTTCGAATTGTGTAACAGTGTGTGATATTGATATCAAAATTGTAGGAATGATGTATATTATTTAGTTTCGCTGTTTACTTGATCGTGTATGTATAACCATTTGGGTATTTTAGGAAGATGACGACTATGAAGAAGAATAACATGCCGGACGGCAAGCCAATCCCTGTAAAGTTTGAGTCCGGAGGGTGGAGTGGTGAGGAATCAACGAAGGCGGGAGAAGACCCAGCTGGTTGTGCTCTTGAGAAGATGGACGACACATCTTCGAATGTTATCAAGAAGACATCTTCAAATGTTATCAAGAAGACGCGTGTTGCTTGAGATGTAGTAACGCTTATGTTTCTATATTTCCTTTCACGTGTTTAGACTTCTCATGTGTTTGTGTGTGCTTTGAGTTGGATTCAGACAGGTTTAATAATATGAATTTAATATGTTGACCTTTGTTATGTTGGTTTCTAACTATTCATCAGTTTCCCGTTTTGGCTTTGTTTAAAATGTGTAAACCATTTAAGGTTTATTAGTTCACACAATTGTGTTGGGCGAACACTATTTAAGCTTCCGAATATCTATATTAATTATTTTCTTACAAACATTTTAATTCTAAGACCAAAGAACTATTCATTCAGAATAAACCAAGTGTATGTATTGTTGATTGAATTTTGTCAAACTTAATCTGCCGAACATGTTGAGATACGATATTTTAATGTTACTGATTTCAATTTATATGACTAATAACTAACTGTCCTAATAAGAATTTTTTCTCATCGGTAGTTTTCTATTCTATATTTACAAGTTCGTTTCTTTTTTTTTTGTAAATTTCTTTATATTCATCCAACTCCAGAAAAAAAATATAATGTATGATTAGAGCATATATTACTTAAGAAAATAAAATTATTTTAAACTTTTTAGATGGAAAATGATATAATTTATTTCTCAGATAGCATGTTTTATTTAGTCTTTAAATATAATAATATGTACAAAATTTAACAAATATGTATATTTTTCAATAATAAAATTATATTAATTATTTAATCTAACTATTTAAATATTTTTTTAATTTTTATTCCGCCCGTAGAGCGGGTCGATCCTAGTGTTGTTTAAATAAAAAGGTTTTTGACAGATAACAAAACATATGTAACTATATGATATGTTAATTTTCGAGAGGCATGTGTTCTTTAAATAATAGGTAGCCGAAAACTGTTACATATTTATTCTGCATAAATAAAAGAAAATCAGAAAACATCAATTAAATTAAAAGCATACCTTTAAAATATTCCAGTGGCAAAAAATTGTAAATACTACTAAAACAGAAGGGTACCTCAAAAAGGCTTTCTGTTTTAACAGTATTGATTAGTTTTTCTCCAAAAATAAAATATGTTTTTGAACTTCAATTTTTTTTTTTCATAAAACAAAATCAGTAGGACAAATTTAGATGGTAATGTTACATGAAATCGTAGCTAAAACTTGTCGTCGTCTCTGCCACGTACTCATTGTTTATCTCTGTTCTCTGAAACACATCACATGATGAGTTCATCCGATCTCTGTCTGCACTCCACACTCCACCACCAACTCCGTTCAAGTCTTTCTTCAAAACCCGAATACTCACTTTAAAATCCGACCCGGTTTTCACCTGCCTTCTCTCTCTCTCTAACCAAATGAAGCGTGGCAAGAAGAACTCGGATGCGGGTGAACCGGTGACCAACCCGGACACTCGAATCGGGTCTAGCGAAGTGGATACAGTGAAACCAAGTTTGAGCTCGATGAAATCGATGGGTCTGCTTCTCGCTGTTCTTATGGTTGCTTCTGTTATGTTTTCTCTGTCGGTGGTACTCAGAGACCCGCCTTCTGATGATGCTGTGGAGAGTGTTGCAGCTTCCAGGGTTCTTCAGCTCAGATTCCATCAAGGTAAAAACTTTGATTTTCCCTCTCATTCCTTTTCAAGAATGTTGCATTTAGTAAACACACTCTTTGGTGGCTTTTTGGGTTTCAGCTAATGAATCAGACGGTGAGGAAAGCGAGAAGAAGGAACATCTTGTCCCTGGTTTGGATAAAGAATCATGCTTGAGCAGGTATGAGGCGAGTTTATATCGAAAGGAATCGACTTTTAAGCAATCTTCTTACCTGGAAGCTAGATTCAAAAGATACCAAGATCTTCACAGACGGTGTGGACCGTTTACTAGCTCCTATAACTCAACACTTGACAAACTCAAGTTGGGAGATCGGTCTGATTGGGGAGTCTCTGGTTGTAGCTATGTGATATGGTTGAATTCTGATGGTGAGCTTGGAAGTAGGATGCTTAGTCTAGCTTCAGCTTTTCTTTATGCTCTCTTAACGAAAAGGGTTTTACTTGTTGAGCAAGGAGTTGAAATGGCTGATCTTTTCTGCGAGCCGTTTCCGCACACTTCTTGGTTTCTTCCCTCAGAGTTTCCGCTCAATGAACAGTCTCTTCTTCGCCATCTTGTTCTAGATTCCACTGACCAACAAAAGCTTTTCTTTTGTGAGGAAGGTCAAGCTTTGTTGAAGGAAACACCGTGGCTGATCCTGAAAGCAGATAGTTATTTTGTCCCATCACTATTCTCCATCTCTTCATTTGAGCAGGAACTTGAAAAGCTCTTCCCGGTTAAAGAAACGGTCTTTTACTTCTTGGGTCAGCATCTCTTTCACCCAGCTAATGTTGTCTGGGGTCTCATCACACGATACTACAGCGCTTATCTTGCTAGAGCTGATCAAAGAATAGGAATCCATATTGAAGTCTCTGGTACTACAAATTTGGTAGAACAGATTCTAGCTTGTGGAGTTAGGCATGAGTTGCTTCCTGAAGTAGACAAAGAGAGACATCTCCCTTCAAGCCAAGTTCTAAACCGAAAATCAAAGGCCGTGTTCGTCTCATCTTCTTCTCCAGGGTACTACTTTGAGAGTATCAGGGACGTATATTGGGAAAACCCGACGGTGACGGGAGAGGTAATAAGTGTTCACAGGCCTAGCCACAAGGAATACCAAAAAACTCAGAGGAACATGGAGAGCAGGAGAGCTTGGACTGAGATTTACCTTCTAAGTTGTTCTGATGTGCTGATGGTCACAAGCCCATGGTCCTCACTCGTGGAGGTAGCTCATGGCCTTGGAGGGTTGAAGCCATGGGTATTGAACGAGACTGATCATGACTCTTTCTGTACGAGAGCAAGGTCAATGGAGCCCTGTTCCCAGAAGCCAGGGTCCCATGGCTGTAAAATATTAAGAGATGAATAGTCTTGTAAGGTCAAGAGTTTCTGAGTTTCTCAATAGACAGGTCAGGAATATTAAGAATTATCTAAATGTATGAGTGCATAACTTGATCGAGTTCAATATTTTCTCTAACATATCTGTAAGTGTTCTTATTCATGTCTATGATAGTATACATTTGAAAGTAGAAACCTACGGAAGATGCTAAAGTTGCTATAAGTGAATTAGTAAAGAGAAACTGAAAAGGAATGATGTTTAATTTGCTACGTACACTGCTCGGCAACAATGGTGTTTTATTCGGCCTGTCTGCAAATGGGGCATGGCACATGTCTGACGAGCCATTTATCAATAAAAACCAGGTGAAAGGTTTGTCGCATCTCGGTAAGCTTCGTGTGATTTCACCTGATGTCCTGTAAAATTCAAAGGATCTGAGATGAACAAAGGGTCATGATAATAATCTGCCTCTTGGTCATCTCACTTGACATGATATAGGTAGTTTCCTTAACGAGTTACCTGATCCACCATCAACATCATCCCGCTTTTAATAGCTTACATCAGAAATCCTGAACTGCAAAAAAGTAGAAAAAACAACTCAAGAACCTAATATGATTGATTAATGTGAAAGCAGTCTTTAAACAAGAGGAAATTGCAGAACATTGAGTGAACACAGGAAGATACAGAAGCGTAAGAGTATAACCCTTCAAATACTTTAGAAGTCTGCAGTCATGTTCATATGAGATAGCTTTCAGTAGTACTTTTTAATGTCCTCTCAATAGTGGAGTTTCATAAAACAGTTTCTATCTATACACAAGAAGAAGCGAGCAGAGAGAACTACAATAGAACCTGCCACTGGTGTTGAATTCAACATTGTTGACATAAGTTGTTCATCTAGTAGTCTCTCACGAAACAGTTGCTCTACAAAAAGAAAAACATAATAAACATCAAAGCCATTATGTCACCTCATAAGTTTGATGGTCCACCAGGAACATGTTAAAGCTATGTCATTATATCTTCCACCAAAGTTATTTTCTCTCAAAATCCTTCTCCATCTAGACAATAAAGTCAGAAGAAAACCTCCAAAACCTCTCTTCCTATATACTTGACAAACGTGTAAGATTGCTCAGATTTATTTTAAGACCAACCATAGATGATGGACCCCTCGATCATGATAGCTCTGAGTACCAGTAGGCACGAGAAGTCTCCAACACTTTCAACAGATAACGCCAAGTGCAGCCCCACGTACGACTCCATACTGAGAAGTTCTGCCTGCCACCGCACTAGTCACTGCTCCTGTAAGCTACAAGTGATCAGAGAACAAGAATAATTTAACAACCAAATAAAAAAAAGAAAACATAACACGTAAAATGGTCAGAACTATTTTTTTTTTTAAACGTATCTTCTGTTTCACACGTCTTTCATTGATGAATAAGTCCGAAAACAAAACTGAGATTCACTTGAAACACGACACATTTTAATACCTCAATAACTGGAGTTAAAATTGTCCACCACATAATCATAACTTGTCATACAAGCAACTAAACACTTCAAAACCTCGCTAATCTCTCCCACCATTAGCTTCCCATCATCATCACTACCCCCTGAAACAAACTCAGCGATAATGTTTCCCATCTCAATCCAGCTTTTCCCAGGCTCCCTTCTCTTCTTCACACGATCCCTCATCCTCAGTTTCTCATCCCACATTCCTTTCGCCGCGTAGATATTGGACAACGCAACATAATCTCCCACATGACCACGGTCCAACTCAAAGATCCGTCTCTGAACTTCTTCCCCGAGCTCAACATCCCCATGAAGACTGCAACCACCAAGCAAGGTTCTCCAAATCACCGCGTTTGGCTTTACAGGCATCTGATTTACGAACTCGTGAGCATCCTTCAAACGACCAGAACGGCAAAGCAAATCCACCATGCATCCGAAATGAGCGTCTCTAGGTTTCAGATTGTAATCCTCAACCATGCTCCTGAACTGTCGTTCCCCTTCTTCCACCAAACCGCCGTGACTACAAGCCATCAAGACGCCAATGAAAGTTACATCGTTTGGAGACACAGATGAATCTTGGCTCATTTTCTTGAACAGTTCTAATGATTCTTGAGCTTGACCGTTTAAAGCATACCCTACGATCATAGACGTGTAAGTAGCCACATCTTTTCTCAACGTTTCATCAAAGACTCTCCTCGCTTTCTCAACATCCCCAGCTTTAACATACATGTTCAAAAGCGAGTTTCTCAGAGTCAAATCCATACCCAATCTTCGTTTTCTCTTGATGCAGCGTGAATATATCCCTTCTCCCATCTGCACAGCCCCTAGATCAGCACAAGCTGATAAAGCCACAGTAGCAATCACCTCATCAAGCTCGATTCTTTCCTCTTCCATCCGTCGAAACATCTCAACAGCTTCCACAGCTTTCTCGTTCTCAGCGTAACCTGCAATCATAGCCGTCCACAAAACAACATTTTGTTTCTCAGGAGTTTCGTCGAACACTTGGCGTGCACTAGAAATATCACCTACAGATGAGTAGAAACCGACCAGGGATGTCTGAATTTGGATTACGCTATGAAACCCAAGTTTCCTAACAAGAGCGTGGATCTGTTTGCCAATAAAGGAGGGAGCTTTATGAGCTAAGGATGAAGCTTTGATGGCAAACAATACAGAGAAACTGTCTACGAAACTAGGGCTTTCTCTGAATCGTTGTTTGAAGTTTAAGAGAGCTTTGATTGGCTCTCCGGATTCAAGGTAATGCTTCAAGGTGTGATTGGACTTGAGCGAGTTCGTATTGTGATGAAGTTGACGAAAGGAATCCACTTTGTTAATCAATCCTCCAGATGAAGTCACAGACGAAAGATGACGTAAGATAGACGGCATCGTATCCCTACCGTTGCGTCTAAAATTTAGATTTTTTAACGGTTAAAAAGTATGGAGGTGGCGCGTAACGGTTACTCGCTTTTAACTCATTACTCTCTCTCTCTCTCTCAGCTAAAAGTGTTGGTTTTGGTGCTTATAACAAACTTGTTAAATGTAACAGTTATCCTAATTCCACAGTCTAATCCCTAACTTTTCTTCCAATGTTAATAATAGTTGCCAAAAAGTTCAAGTGACAGACTTCAATATAGTAGTCACGAGCAGTAACAAAGTATATTTGACCGAAGAAACACAAAAAAAAACATCTATGGGAAAAAATGAATTTTGCAACTAAAATATTCTTGCAAACAACAACAAACAAAAACAAAAACAAAAATAAAAAGAGCAGAAGAAACAATGAAGTAGCAAAGTACAGGCAAACAAATTTGCTTTGCATTTGTGAGTGTCATTATATATTACCTATACGTGTCCACGAAGAGCTCCTCTAGTTCTGTGGCTTGGTTTCCACCTGCGTTGTTCTGCGGATATCAAACTTGTCTACAAACTCCAACGGAGCAGCCGTCTCATTCCTGATCCTCTTAATCTTGGGGCTCAGCAGTCCCCTATGTCCAAAACCATAGAGCTTCAGCACTTGATTGTCCGCAAAGTTAAAAGCCCTCTCCATGCTCTTCAAACACCTCTCCACCGCATAATCCGCGTAGCTACCACACGGTTTGCACCCAACGAAATGCGTCACAAACGGCCATCTCTCGTCACCCAAACCCGGATGATACTTCTCCATCATCTCCTCATACTTATCAACCAAACCTTCCCAAAACCCGTGCAAGTAGTACTGATTCTCCACAAACACTTTCTCCATCCATGTATCTTTCTGAGAAAGCAGGAGATAGATCAAAGCCGACTGATCATCCGCCTCGAAAGCCGGTCTACCTTTCAGATAAGCCGTCAACACCTTCCCGGCCTCATCGCGTATCGGTCCTTTAGGTCCCATAGGCGCCCACGCATCCAACAGATCCAAAGACCACTGACAGTTCCTCAGCAAAAAGCTCCCAGTGTTCAACGCAATCCACGACTTCTGATCAAACAACAAATCAGGATAACCATGGATCACCAGGTTATGCTTCTCGTACCTAACCAAAGGGATCTGAAACAGAATGTCAGTGAACAAGGCATCACTATCCATCCACCAGATCCACTCAACTTCAGGATGAGACAGCATCAACCTCCTAATCATAGGCAACTTTGCCCAGTACCCGGCAAGCTCCTTATCCAAATGAGCCATGTTATACACAATCTCAATCCCGTGAAGCCTACAGTAATCAATCTTGTTCTTCACAGACTTCAACAGGTAATGATCACCGATAGGGTTATCACAGGGCTTAGGAGGAGACCCTGTAAGCAACAAGATCCGAGCTTTGCCATTGACAGTAGTACTAGGAAACTCAGGGTTCTCGTCAAGCCATACCTTACGCTGACTATCCCAATCCGTGATCTTAGGCCCTAGAGCGTACGTCTCGTTGGTACTCATCTCCGTCTCCTGAGGAGAATCCAAGTCGGTCGGATCCGAATCGGACCGGATCTCGGCTAGGATCCGGTTAGTCTCCTCGATGATGTTCTGGTTAACCGCGTCGGCGCTCGAGCTCCCGAGGTTCCCGACTCCGATCGTGCCGCGTAGGACGAGGATGGTGACGAACCCGCAGAGGATCGTGATCTTGATGTTGTTGAACGTCTTCTGCATCTGTCTGCCGCGCGGCAACACGCCGCGACCGCCTCCTCTTCCTCCTCCGCCGTTTGGTGCCGTCGACGTCGGGAGTCCTCCTCCGCCGCCGCTTCCGGAGGGTCTTTTATGCGCCGGCGAACCCATTTTCTCTCCTTTCTCGTTTAGATTTTCAGTTTAGAGCGTTGCGACGACCATTAAAGTCTGTTCCTTTTTTTTTGTTGTCTGAAAAGACAGTCTTTGTAGTTGTCTCTCTCTCACTCTGTGTACTTACGGATCTGAAGAAAGATCAGATCTTTAGGGATATTCGATCTGAAGAACCCTAATTAAAAAAACGAAACTAAACCCAATAATGCGGAAGCACTGTCATAATTAAAAAATACATTGTCGGAGGAAAATGCTTCGCTCGATCTAGAAGAAGGGGGAGATCGCGTACAGCTCACTCACACCGACAAATGTCATTATTATTGTTTTATTTTAAATTGTTTTTAGTTTTCACTAAAAACGATTTTTATGAAAATAATTTCCTTTTAGGAAGTGTCACTGGAACTCGAAGCTAAATTTGAAGCTAAATTTGAATAACTGTTAAAATTTAAATTATATAATTATCGGTCACTAGATTCTAACATTTTATGAAAATTTAAATGTAATTGGTTTGATGATTGTTAGTTAATATATAAAATTTATTGTTATCAAAAAAATAATTTAAATAATTTTATAATCTTATCAAATTAGTATTATTGGAATTTAAATGTTACAAATTAATTCATAAAACAATATTTCGAAATATTATATATAACCTTAAAATTTTCAAAATTATTAAACTACAATAGTTTGTATACTTTTAAAATATGAAAAATTCTCAAATTTAATAAATCCTTAATTTTGAAAATCAACCGGTTTTATCCAATTGCAATTCCCACAAAAGCCCTTCTTCATGTAAGACAATACGGAAGTAACCGATGGTCGAGGGATAACGGTCGTTACTAGTTAGTATGATATGAT
>NW_026618431.1:0-12245 GCF_000801105.2 Raphanus sativus
TTTTTTTTTGGTAAAAAGGCATATATAAAGTTACAAAAAGATATATTAGGCATATATGAATGGTGTATTACCTGCAGCAATACAGTTTGTTTGATAGTTATTTTTCCATTACGTTTATTTATACATCTTGGGAACCAGTGTTTATACGTCTTGCAGACCATAGTTGCATCTTCAACAATGAGAACGCAATCAGTCGCCATTTTTTGTACGAATTGTCAGGTAACTAGAGTCTGGGATCGTAAACATGTTCCCTCTTTATTGGTGAAAATAAAAGTATACTCATTTGTATCCTCGAGCTTTTAAAACTAAAAGAAAAGACTTGTTATAAAGATTCCTAGAGTTATGATATGATAGCGAGTGGGTATGTATAATAGTAGTATTTAATAATTACTACGTAGGTTTGGTAGACTCAAATGATTTGTGACACTACGATATGATCGCTATTTGCACTTTTATATCATTATGGAAAAGACGCATCAAAAGAAAACATTATCGTTGACAAGACGTTGTAGCCCAATGGTTAGGACGGGTCCCCGCCTGCACCCAGGTAGGGGGTTCGATCCACGCCGGAGGGAACTACCTTGCAACGCTCTTGTCACCCACACGGATATGGGCCATGCTTTCGGCCCATTTGAAAACTGGGAGGGGCGTCTATCCGTGGGCATTCCTTCCCCTTGGGGATTAGTCTGGGCCTTCTGGGCCTGGGATACCCCCAGGTTAAACAAAAAAAAAAAAAAGAAAACATTATCGGAACGACTAAACAGCACAAATCAAATTGAAAACGGCAATTTGAAGAAAAAGGCAAATAAAAAATGGTCAAATCTTCAAAAGAAATATCCAAGAATGTTTCTTTTACCCAAAAAACACTCAAAATAAATTTTATTTTTATTAAATAAATGATATTATAACATCACTCTATACACATATAAATATAAATAAAAATAAAATAGTATTCTTTTTATTTTGAAAAAAATAGCCAACATTGAGAAATCTTCGAATTTTTTTTTCATTTTTTTTATTTTTATGTGCAATCAATATGAATATCTTAAAGATAAATTGATATTTTTAAAAAAATATTTTGATGAAAGCTACTCTATACAGTTTTAAACTGTAAAAATTAAAAAGAGAAAAGAGCAAGTACTTTTCATAGCATTATAGCAAGTATGACTACCTAAAAAAGAATATAACAGATATGATTTGTCAAATAACACAAATATGTAATTTGTCAACAATCATTTTCATAGGAATCATTTAAATCAGAATAACAGAAATTATCAGAGTATAGAATTAAATAATTTACTTTTTACTATATAGATTAACGGAGAACAAATTTATAAGAGAAATTTATCATTATGAAAAGAACAATCACTACAAAAATCAACGCAAACCTATTTAAGAAAAAGATCTGAGTGTCCTAATAGCAAATTAACAAAAAAGAAAAGAGAGAGATTACATGTGAAAAGAGAAATAAAAATAAAAATCGAAAAGCTCCCATAGAAAAAAGAAAAAAAAAAAAACTGACGGCTTCGCGTTTGTCTCTTCCCCTCTACTTCCGATTCCATCGCAAATCGTCTCCGCCTCTCTCTCTCTCTCTCTCTAGGGTTTGCTTCCGCTCCTCGTTTCCCCCAGCTTACGTTCCCTGTCATTCGCCTAATCTCTAGCTCCTGATTCATGAGGTTAGGGTTTCGTTTATTTCGTCTTATCTCTTCCAAATTTTCAATTATTTTAATTATCCTTTTCCAATCACGATAGAATCAAAGGGTTTGGTTTGTTTAGTCTGTCATCAATGTTGATGATACTCGATTCGTCTATTGAATCGGGGTTAGGCTTTTCGTTGACCTTAGATATCTGGATCACGTTGGGTTCGTTCGTCTTTGATGGATGATTTGATTTCTCGTTAATATCCTCTTTTTCTGATTAAGCGTTTGTGTGTTTGTTTGAAGCAGGTGAACATTACGATGGATTGCAAGGAAAATGGTGTTAGTAGTGACCCTTCTGTGTGTGCCGGCGGCGATGAGAATCTCACCTCTGCGAAGGCTGACGGCGAAGAGATGGAGTTGTTAATCACTTGTCTGGAGACTCCCCTGGCTGCATCAGTTATAAACCCTACGATGGAGGAGGAGGACGTTGAGCAAATGAGAGACGGGAACAGTGTCGGTAAAGATGAAGATGAGGAGAAATCTGATGCTGTTTGTTGCGTTGATAAGGAGAGTCAGAAACCGGGAGTGGTTTCAGAGGAAGCTCGAGGATCGGTTTCTGATGCTATTGTACCTGGTGGCACAGTATTATTACCCATAGGGGTCAATGAAACAGGTACTGAGGCTGATTCTGTGGAGAAGTTTGAGTCTTTGGGAAACGCAAAGGAGATAGACAATGATGATGGTGGTGGTGAAGGTGATGGGTTTAACTGCACCTTTGGTGGTGGAGGTAAGGAAGGTGGTAGCGATGCTGGCTTTTCTGATGATGTATCTCTCATTCGGAGTTGTCCGTTTCCAGATTCGGTATTGGATTCTGGGGGGTTTGGCTGCAGTGAGACAGAGAATCATATGAAGTCTTCTGGTGATATTGATGGTAATATGCCTCTCGCAGTATCTCCTTCATTAGCTGTTCCAGAAATGTTTAGTAATAACGATGGTGGCCCACGTTCACATGATCTTGATGACGTCGTAGACACAGAGACGATCAATCCAGATTTGAGGTTGGTACATGATGATGAGCTTCATACTGATCTTTCTGAGAAGAATGAAACACTGCTAAAGAACCACGTGGGGAATTCATCAAGTGAAAGTGATGTGGCCGCTCTGAGGATGAATAATGATGTGGCTGCTGATCCGAGAGCTCAAAATTTCAGTCGGATATCACCCTTAGAGGAAAACACCTTTGGTGTGGAAGCCAACGCCCCTATTACCGACCCTTCTCTGGTGAGGAGTTTTCCATTGAAGTTTGGTAATGGAGGCACTGGAGCTCGTAATCCTGAAAACGCAGTGGACTCGATCAGGATAGTAGATGGCAATGGCAGAATAGGTGGTGAAGTTGCTTCTGCATCTGGGACTAGCGAGTCTTCACCGCAAAGGAGGTCCCGAGCTGGTAAACAGGGTAATATTTCGCAGACAAAACGGAGTGCTCCTCATCCGAGAAAATCCTCTAGAAAGAAACAGTCAGAAAGAAATTTGGAATCAATTTTTAACTGTTCGAAGCAGAAGAGGAGCTCTGTTTCAAAACCAGACCGTTCGTCTCAGTGGGGATTACCATGCAGGACCGCTGAAATCTTCTTACAGAGCAATAATATTCCTTATCGTAGACCTCCACAACACGAAGCAAAGCAACCTCAGAACAATCCTAAAAATGGAGAGCATAATAGTTCCAATAACGGATATGTAGAAGGACCTAGCAGAAACATCCAAGCATCAAGTGGCTCTTGCCTTCGTTTGAAAGTTAAATTTGGTAAGTCAGGTGGCCATAATCCTTTGAACGTTACAGTCTCTAAGGTCAGTGGCAACTCTTTGCCGGCTGGTGGTAGTGTTAAGGCCGGAACAGGTTTAGAGTTTCCAGGGCCAGCAGATGTTGTCGAGGATAAACTCCAAACTGGGAAAACTAGAGAGCAGTTAAAAGAGAAAAACAATCCAGTGGAGAAACTTTCATGCCGGCTGTCACCTGATTCTATTACGGATGAGAAAAAGAACCAAGACGCTGAGGGGTTATGTAGGAAGCTAGGTGGTGATGTTTTAGATGAGGGTACACACCTTTCCTCCAGTATAATGGTTGAAGAGTGCGAGAGGGCCACTGGAACCCGGTCCCTGGACGCTGAAACTTCACCAGATTCAGAAGTTATCAACTCTGTGCCTGATTCTACTGTCAGTAATGGACTTAAAGAGGATTTGCCTCATGTTTTTTTCAGCACTGCAGAGGACATGGTCAATACGAACAGAGGACTAGAAAAGCAAGATGAATTGCTTGCTTCAGCGTCTCCTTTGGAAAATGGTTCACATCTAATTCCAAACGCCAAAAAAGGTAAACAACCCAAGTCAAAAGGCAATGGAACAAGAAAAGGGAAATCCAAGTCCAAGTCTGCCAAAGGCGGGAGAAAAAATGAATCTCATGAGGGGTTAGAGCAACACAACTTTAAAAATAGGAGTGCTGGAAGTGATGATAGTAATGATCATGAAGTAAGAAGAGTGGAGTCTCACGAAGCAACAGGTACGCCTCTTTTGATTAGCTCTACGTCCTTTGTCTACACCCCTCTTGCACATGTTATGTTAAACTGATGAGCATGCCAATGTTTTCCATTTCTTTATGAAGTTTCCACTCATTTTAATACACAAATGATTAAGTTGCATATTATGGAAACTCATGTAATAGGTGCTCTTTTAGACGCTAATATTGGAAAAACCATTAATGGCGGCGCCATAACACAAGATGTGATTCATGAGGAAACGGTCATGGAGCTTACTATTGAGGATAGCTCTTCCACAGAGAGTGCCTGGGTTCGTTGCGATGATTGTTTTAAATGGCGACGTATACCTGCTTCTGTGGTAGAGTCAATTGACGAGAGCTCGAAATGGTATGTATGCATATGAACTTGTCTCGTTGAAACTCCTAGATGAAAAGTGTGTTGCATATGATAGTTAATCTTGTTGCGGTTTGTGAATTTGTGTAAACATCTGTGCTTGTCGCGTTTGCATCAAATATAACCTTTTATCAAAGTTTCCATTGTGCTTGATAGGTTTTAATTTTTTGCAACCTGAGATTGAAGGTCAAATATTTATAATTAGATTTTGTGTCAAAATGCATTTGGACTTCTTGTCCGTAGCTTTATATGTCTTCCACAATTGCTACTTAGCTCATCGATTTTTATCTGTTGTAGTCTTGCTCTACATCTAATATGAATTTTCTTTTGTTTAAAGGATTTGTATGAACAACTCAGATAAAGATTTTGCTCACTGCTCAATCTCTCAAGAGATGTCAAATGAAGAAATTAATGAAGAGTTGGGCATAGGACAGGATGAAGCAGATGCATATGACTATGAGGCGGCTAATAGGGGGAACGACAAGGAACAGAAGAGCAAACGTTTGCCAGGTGAGTTCAGTATTAGTGTACAATAGGAAACTATCATATGATTTAATATGTATTCAATTTTTAACTGTGTTTTTCTTACCCGCAATTATGCAGGTAACAAAAAGGCGTGCTTCAGGGCCATAAAAACAAACCAATTTCTTCATCGTAACCGTAAAAATCAAACAATTGACGAGGTTAATTTTCTTGTACTTTTTATGGTAGTAATGATTTAGTGGAAATGTGTTTCCGCTGTCAGTATTGTCCTTTTCTATAGTTGCTACTTAGTTATCATGATATCTTCTATTTTGGACAGATAATGGTTTGTCACTGCAAACCACCACCTGATGGTAGACTGGGTTGTGGAGAAGAATGTCTCAATAGAATGCTTAACATTGAATGTCTCCATGGTACCTGCCCTACTGGCGATCTATGCTCAAATCAGCAGGTGTGATGTCTTGTTTGCAAGCAAAAGCATTACATTCACAGTCAAGTTATATCTTCTCAAATCTTTTGGCCTTATTTCTGCAGTTTCAAAAACGGAAATATGTTAAGTTTGAGAGGTTCCAATCTGGTAAGAAGGGGTATGGCCTGAGATTGCTTGAGGATGTACGTGAGGGGCAATTCCTTATTGAATACGTTGGAGAGGTATGCTTCTGATGATGATTCAAATTTGGTAGGATGTTATCAGTTGTAGATGGGCTTTTGTTAGCGTATAGTTTTTTCCGCATATGTGCTTTTCAAAAAACATATGTATACTGTGAGTTAGCCAATAGATGGAACTATCATATGGATCATCTCTTTTTTGTAACAGGTGCTTGATATGCAATCCTATGAGGCTCGTCAGAAGGATTATGCTTCTATGGGTCAGAAACATTTCTATTTTATGACTCTGAATGGGAATGAGGTAAATATCTTTTCTTTCTAATAAGCCAGCTGCTTCTTTCTTCATCTTTGATTGAAATGGTTAGTGGTTTTGCTGTTTAAAGCCTGTGGAGTTGTTGAGTAAAAACTGTGCGATTGCTAGTATTTGCGAGTACACGACATATTGTTCCCTGAATGCGTCTCTTTTCTGATTTTAGATGCATATTTAAAGAAGTGAAGTTCCATCTTTGTAAACCTTTTCTGGTTAAGCAATTTGCTTGCAGCTGTGGTTAGTTACTTTTAGGTTTCTTATTTGACCTTTGCAAACGTAAGATGACGAGACTATCCTCTTCTCTTTGTCTTTTTCGTCTGACACTCGTATGTATCTTTATCAGTATCACCATCTTGCGTAAGCTCTAAAAGTAACATATGAAAATGGCTTCAACGATTTTATTGCAAAAGCCTATTTTATCCTTGCACATTTATTGAACTGGTCTATGCATAGAGAGGTCACCTCTGTTGGTTGTGTTGCATTTTGCAGTAACTTTGTAAGTTTTTTTGTTAATGCAGGTAATAGATGCTGGTGCAAAGGGAAATCTAGGGCGTTTCATTAACCATAGTTGTGAACCTAACTGCCGTACGGAAAAGGTGACTATTATGCGCTCTTTGCGGTATCGTGACTCATAGTCTGATTATAAACTCATTGATAAAAATCTGATTAGAAAACTTCTTCTTGAGCTTGTCTGCTTCTTATTTACTTCTTCTGCTTTATTATATATTTATGTGTATGTTTTTTTATCTTTTTACCTATTAAATGTTGTTGCAGTGGATGGTGAATGGTGAAATTTGCGTTGGAATATTCTCCATGCAAGACCTTAAGAAGGTAGGTTCTCTCACATTTACGAATGCTCTGTGATATTGAATTTCACTAGAAATTGTAAATTTATACGGCCAACAATTTTCAAAGGGTGTTTGATAAACTATGTTGTTGTGATCTTATAGGGAACACATTAAATTAACATGTTTACACAAATACAAACGCCATAGCCAAAAAGAATCAAGGTCTGCTATTAAATTATAATGAAATTTTTAATTCTGTCTGTTGCTTTGCCAGGGTCAGGAGTTGACATTTGACTACAATTATGTGAGGGTTTTTGGTGCCGCTGCCAAAAAGTGTTACTGTGGGTCATCACATTGCCGAGGTTATATTGGGGGAGATCCTTTGAACGGTGATGTAGTTGTTCAAAGTGATTCAGATGAAGAGTATCCTGAACTTGTGATCCTTGATGATGATGAAAGTGGGGAGGGAATCTTAGATGCAACTCCTAGGATCTTCATTGATAGTTCTGACATGCAAATGCCACCACAGAAGTCTGAAATGGTTGATGATTCCAAGGACCTTACTTCCCAATCGCCTAGCTCATTATCTGTAAAACTTCCAGAGAGCGAGATTCCTCCATCTTTTCAACCAACCGAAGTACCGAAGGAACTTTCAACGGACATGCCTGTCATTGATGTCCAGCAGGAGGTTCTTCTTGAAAAGAAGACTAAAAACACATCTCCGACGACCAGTTCTCCCAGCAGAGTGTCCTCGGATGGTGCAAATGCTAATAAGACAGTAAAGCAAGGATCGGGTGAAAATAAGAAGATACTTTCACGATCTCGTCCGCGTATGAAAACTTCTCGTTCATCTGGGTCTAGTAAGCAAGACAAAAGTACTCTTCCTGGTGTTAACAAAGCACAGACTACACCAGTCAAAAAGTTGCAACAGCAGCCCATCAAATCTAAAGGATCGGAGGAAGTCTCTCCCAGCGGGCGTATTGAAACATGTATGGTACTAGTATTAGACGTGAATTGGTAAAAATACCAGAATCATTCAGTTATACTCGCTAATAACACCACCAAATTTAATTTGCAGTTGAAGGGAAACTGAACGAGTTACTAGATGTTGGCGGAGGGATTAGCAAGCGGAGGGTAAGTTGCATAGCATTACTTTCCCACTTTTACTAGTTATGCTGTAAGGTTAAAACATCATCTTTTGCTTCTTTCTAAGGGTTACTTATTGGTTTGTGATTCTCATCCTTGGCGTGATTCTCATATTAATATCCCCTCATTATCCAGCTATCTAAGTTCCTTTTCCTTTTCTTAAACAAACAGGATTCAGCAAAGGGATACTTGAAACTTCTGCTTCTCACTGCTGCTTCCCGGGGCAGTGCCAATGAAGGAATTCAAAGGTCTCCAAGCATTTAACCTGCTTATCTTAGTTCACATTATCGATTTATTACACTCTGCATCTGTTGCCTGAATTTTTTTTTTTTTGGGTAAAACCATTGCAGCAATCGAGATCTTTCAATGATTCTTGATGCCCTTTTGAAGACAAAGTCACGAACAGTTTTAGTGGACATAATCAACAAGAATGGTACGTCTAACTTGTTGGTACCTAGTCATGTCCTTTTCCTCTATTGTACGAATCTTTTTTACCTTATAAAGATGGATTAACCTCCAAACACCTCCAGGTCTGCAAATGTTACACAATATCATGAAACAATACCGGAGGGATTTTAAGAAGACCCCAATACTTCGAAAACTTTTGAAGGTACATTCTTGGTCAGAACACACTAGGCACTTTTTAGTTAAGTGATAATACCAACCCAAAGGCAGTTCTTCTTTCATCTTAGTCAATGTGAAATAATCATTAAATTTGGTATGAAATGACTGTGCAAAGTGAATACCAGTTACCAAAGAGTTTTGAGATTTTCTAGCAAATGTGTTCTTAAATTGTAGGTTATTTACTATCAATATCACTTGCTTTGCTTCAGGTATTAGAGTATCTTGCTACAAGGGATATTCTTGCACTGGAGCATATAGTCAGACCACCTCCTTATGCAGGGATGGAAAGGTTCGTAAATTTTATAATGGCTATGTCGCCTGTGTCTTTTTTTCTTTTACTTGATAATTTTATGACATTTCATGTTTATCTCTGTGCAGCTTCAAGGAGTCTATTCTAACACTCACCGAGCATGATGACAAACAGGTTGGTACCTAGCACCATATGACATTTCATCTTTATCTATTTATTTAAGTGAGACCTTGGTCAGATGATCATCTGGGTTATAGCTTCTAGTTTCCAACTGGTTTCATGTGTATGCCTGCAGGTTCATCAAATTGCGAGAAACTTCCGAGACAGATGGATCCCTAAGCATTTTAGAAAACCTTGGCGCATGGACAGAGAAGATAGATCTGAGTCTAGAAGATCACCTATAAACAGCAGATTCAGAGCATCACAAGAACCTAGATATGATCATCATTCGCCAAGACGTGCAGAACCATTTACCTCCGTCATATCATCAAGGGCCGCAACTCCTGAAACACCTTCAGTATCTGACGGGTGCATACAACCACCTACTTCCTCCAGCCTTCCTGAGACAAATGGACGCAAGCGTAAAAGCAGATGGGACCAGCCGTCTACTTCAAAGGAGCAAAGAACCATGACAGATGTCCAAGACGACCTTCCACCCGGGTTCACATCACCTTGCCCGGATGCGCCTAACGCAGTTACCGCACAGCCACAAGCAAAGTTCCTTTCTCGGCTAACAGTCTCCTATGGAATCCCGCTTAGCATCGTTCATCAATGTGGTTCACCCTGCAAAGACGACCCGAACAGCTGGTCTGTTGCTCCTGGGATACCGTTCTCTCCGTTTCCACCTCTACCACCTGTTCCTCACGGCGAGTTTTTCGCCAAGAGAAACGGAACAGTCTGTCCCTCCTCCATGGGAAACCCGGGTTGCTCCAGTGAGATCAAGCACTCCGGTTGGAACATCTCAGGTGCTACAGGGACTGTCTCAGCCTCTCCAAACCGGAAGAGAGAGTTTTCATCTGATATAGGAACAAGTTACTTTCGGCAACAGAAACAGAACGTTCCTCCATGGATGCGGAACAACAACGGTTGGGAGAAAACAGCAAACATCCCTATACCTGAGGCATCTAACTTTAGAGAAGAAGATCAACAGCCAAGAAAATCTTGACTTTAGAGAAGTGTACACATTCCATGAAAGTTCAGCTCTCGAGGAGAATTACAAGTGATGATGATTGATTGGTTAATTTGGCTCATAGAAAAGAAAGTCCCCTTTGAGGGGAAAATCATATGCTTTTTCTACCCCTTTTGAGTATATTCTAAATTCTTTTGTTTTATAAACCAAAAAGTAAAAAACCTTCATCTATAAATTAAAATTCACATTTCAATGTAAGAGCAAATCACATTCTTTATTCACACATTACAAACTTCTTCAAATAAATATTGCTTGCTACAAACTTTTCTCAACTTTACAATGTTATGTAAAATGAACATTCAAAGTGGGAAATACAAAAACAAAAGAGACCAAATCTTCAATATTTTCTGAGCAAGCTTCTGACTCTAACAAACATCCAAGTCTTCAAAAGTGTTGCATATTTTCTCCAGCCACTAAAGTACCTTCCAATAACCTTCTTGTAGCTTGGTCTACTCCTCACAACCACCCAATACTCAGCAAGATTCTTCCTGCTACTTATATACTCCTCTTCCAAATCCAACAGCGATAACCTAGCCAGCACAGGCACTAGCATCACATCAGCCATGCTAAACTCATTCCCTGCCACATAACTCGTCCCCTCTAGCCTGCTCTCAACCTCATCAAGAAGCCTGAGCAAATGGTCTTTGCTTCTCCTCAAGGCTTCAGGGTCTTTTAGTTTGTCCTCTGTCTCGTAAGCTTCCCTTAGCTTCCTATGGTAAGCACTGGCCAAGTCCGGAGACTCGGCCATCCGCGCAATCATAACCATCCTCAAGAACTTGGAAACATAGAGGCGGCGATTATCAGGGATGTGAGCAAGTGTGAAAAGCTTGGAGTCCCATTCTCTGATCTTCCGCATCCATTCAAGTACTTCTCTACCGAAAGTAGCATCCTCTACACCAGAAGACACCTCAGCTATTCTCTCCAAGTATCTAATAAATTTTAAAATAACTTTTTTAATTACTATCACACAAAAAAAAAAGAGAATATTATTATTTTAACAATGGAGGAGAAAGTGTTGTAGCATATAATACTCTATGATCTCAATAGTGTCCAAAATGATGTGAGAACCGTTCCTGAAAACGGGAAGTTTGGCGCTGGGATTCATCCTGAAGAAGGAAGAGTCCATGTGCTTGCCTGTGATGGGATTCACATGGTATGATGTGTAATCAATGCCTTTCTCTTCCAAAGCTAGTCTCACTCTCTGGCTGTCTAACGAGTATGGATGATGATATAACTGCATTGCTTCAGACCAAAGACCAAAGTATTGTCCAAAAAGCTGCAGCATCAAGACAATAAAAAACACAATTTCAAATCCAAACCTAAACTGTCATATTATAAAAAAAAATTAGGCAGATTCTTATTACATTTCAAGAAACTAAAAAGTACTTAAACCCCGACCAAAAACTCATCAAACTAACACATTAAAACACCAAATTAACACTACATGAGACTCCTAATCTGTAATAGCAACCAAATATACTAAAGGTACTGAAGATCAAAACTCACGAGAGGTTCATACAGAACAGGGCATAATAGCTTCGATATGCAGCAAATAAAAGAGAAGACATGTACTTACACAACAAAAGCAGAGAAGACTTTCGAGAACAAGAACTGAATCAAAGTAAAACCCTTTCGTGGTTTCTCGAACTGAGGGGAGGAGATTCCTTTAAAAGTTTTGTCCTTTTTTTTTTAATCTCTCGTCTTTTGATGAAGAAAGGGAGAGACAGAAGTACTGTACAGCTAAGATTTCCTCTGAATTAATTTTTTTCCGGAAAGTGCGAGTATCTAATTCTCCTCTGCTTACGCGTTAATGCGTACTCGCTCTCTGATATCGCCACGTGGTATGTGCGTACTGCTTCTAGTCAACTCTCTTGAGAGTCAATAGCGCTTTTAATATGGTTAATCAGGTGAAGTCGCTCGAGGGTATTCCTGTCTTTTTATATTCTGCCTACTTCTCATTCATTTTTTCCTTTTTTCCGTCAATTTTTTATATTGAAAAAAGGCAGGAACCCATAACACTATCAAGCCCAAGTCCAACAAAACCATGACCCGAGCCAAACCGAAATACACTACAACAGTTAGAAAAAAAGAAAATGGGCTAAAAGTTCCAAATCGAGTCCACTGCATTTGCGGAAACCCTAGCCCCCATCATTACCTCTGCCTCTAATCGATGATTCGCCGAAAACGGCGCCTACAGAAGCAACCAACTCGTCGACCTTCATCACCGGTGGTTCCCCGTCGAGATCGTCAATCGGACATACCGAAAACTCTTCAGAACC
>NW_026618432.1:0-12241 GCF_000801105.2 Raphanus sativus
TTCTCACACTTCTGGTGATGTTTTAAATGTTTTAAAATCAGCTAAACCTTTGATAATCGACTCTGGTGCTTCTCATCACATGATTAGTGATTTGAACCTGATTAAAAACATTGAACCAGTGATAGGAAATGTGATGATAGATAATGGTGATAAAATCCCAATAAAAGGTGTAGGAGATCTTAGGCTGTTTGATAAAGACTCTAAAGCTTTTTACATGCCCACTTTTGCTTCAAACTTGCTATCTGTTAA
The DNA here is from genome assembly GCF_000801105.2 of Raphanus sativus. Lineage (NCBI taxonomy): Eukaryota > Viridiplantae > Streptophyta > Magnoliopsida > Brassicales > Brassicaceae > Raphanus > Raphanus sativus. Next base: position 250 of record NW_026618432.1, read on the forward strand.
GAGAGTCACTACTGATTTAAATTGTCAAGTTACTTTCACTGCTAACAGTGTGTCTTTTCAGGATATTGATTCTAGTAAGTTGCTTGGAAAAGGTGTCACCAAGGGGCACTTGTACTTGCTTGAGGACACAAGACCAGCTTCTGACTTATCTAGTGCTTTTGTTTCTGTCTCTGAATTCCCTAAAGATGTAATGTGGCATGCTAGATTATTATTTTGTGTAATCTGAGTGTAAATGAGGATTAAAGAGAGATTAAGAGAGTAAAAAGTCTAGAAATGATTCTCAGATGTAATAGTAACCAAGACTAGATAAAGAGAGACATAACTTGCTTAGCTTATTATTAATGAGAGGATTACAAATATATAGAGAAACTAAGACAAGGGTTTCGACAATGAACCTAGACAGGTTACTATACTAAGCATGTGAAGTCAAAGATAAGGAGAGCGCCACACTAAGCTAAACCAATCAGGTGCACCACATGCTTTGGCATCTTGACTAGATGCCTTTTACTTTCCAGACCATGACAGCCTGTATGCGCGCCTCTTCCCTCTTCTCTTAACGGTCACATGGTTTGTAATTCAAACCATGGTTGCGCAGCCTAACCTTCTACACCACTTGGAGTCTTTGCAACACTTTACTTCTCTTCACTTAGTTACCATTGTCACTGTGGTAACTATTGTAATAGTGAATAGTGTGCATTCACTATTCTCTATTCACTATTTGCCCAAACTCCCAAATAGTGTAGAAACCACATCTCTTCCTTAGTCTCATCTCTTCTTCACTTAAGCCTCTCATCTCAACACTCCCCCTCAAGCTTGACCATATGGAACAAGTCAAGCTTGGATAGCCATGAGATCTTCCTCATTAAAAACCTCACCAAGGAAAACCCATTGGGACAAAACCTTGATGAGGGAAAAAGAGTGAAGACCTCATAGCTAAGGGGATCAGCTCCTCTTGCTCAAATCAATGAGGCCCAACCTGATATGGATGGACTCCATTGTCTTCTGTCTCGCAGCCTTAGTGAACACATCAGCCAACTGATCTTCACTTCTTGTGTAACATGGTAAGATCACTCCAAGTACAATCATCTGCCTGACCTTGTGGCAATCAACCTCAATGTGCTTGGTCCTCTCATGGAACACTGAGTTGGATGCAATGTGAATAGCTGCTTGGTTATCACAATGCATGGTCATTGGTGTAGCTTGATCAATCTCTAGATGCTTCAGAATTCCCTTGATCCATACAAGCTCATTAGTTAGCTTCAGCATGGCTCTGTACTCAGCTTCAGCACTAGAACATGAGACCACCTTCTGCTTCTTACTCTTCCAAGTAACCAAGTTCCCACCAATGAAAGTACAGTAGCCAGTGGTTGATCTTCTATCAGCTCTATCTCCTGCCCAATCGGCATCACAATAGCCCACCACTTCTGTACTCTTGTTGCAACCCATCCAAACTCCAAGACCTTGTGTACCATTCAGATACATCAATAGTCTTTCCACCATACGCCAGTGATGTTCCTTTGGAGCTTGCATATGCTGGCTTACCTGATTCACAGCAAAACATATATCAGGCCGAGTGATTGTTAAGTAGATTAACTTACCAACAAGCTTTCTATAGAGCTTTGGATCATGGAAGAGCTTGCTATCTTCAATCTCCCCCTCACGTGGGACCTTGTATCCATCCTCCATAGGCATCTTAGCCACCTTGCCTCCATATGCACCTGCATCTTTCAAGAGATCAAGTGTATATTTCCTTTGAGAGATAAACAATCCTTCCTTGGCTCTACACAACTCAATACCAAGGAAGTACTTCATCTCTCCTAAGTCTTTAATGTCAAAAACAGATTTAAGAAACTCCTTAGTTGCCTTGATACCTGTTTTATCAGAACCAGTAATGATAATATCATCTACATACACAAGGATTACAATGATACCTGAGGGTGTAACCAATGTGAAGAGAGTATGATCAAGTTCTGACTTCCTGAAGCCTCTACCATTCAAGGTTGTGCTTAATTTGTGGTACCAAGCTCTAGGAGATTGCTTGAGGCCATAGATTGCTTTCTTTAGTCTCAAGACATTTCCCTTCTTTACTAGATGCTCAAGACCAGGTGGTGGCAACATATATACTTCATCCTCGAGTTCTCCTTGTAGAAAGGCATTCTTGACATCCATTTGCCAAAGATCCCACTCAAGGTTCACTGCCAATGATAAGACAACTCGGATGGTATGAAGCTTGGCCACTGGTGCAAATGTATCAATGTAGTCCTCTCCATATGTTTGAGTGAACCCTCTTGCCACCAGTCTTGTCTTGCGCCTATCTATCTTCCCATTTGGTAGATACTTGATAGTAAAGATCCACCTGCTGGACACAGCTCTCTTTCCCTTTGGCAAAGCACTCTCATACCATGTATCATTCTTGATCATAGCATCTGCCTCAGCATTGACTGAGTCTCTCCACTCTTGTATAAGCATTGCTTCCTCATAGCTTCTTGGAACATAACTCTCATCCAAGCTCACTTGAAAGGCACAATGCTCTTCTGGATACTGAGCAAAGGAACACACAGCTTGAGAAGGATGCTCCACAGCCTGGGCATTGTAGTACACTCTTGTGTTTACCCAGTTGGAAGCATCCCTCTTAACTCTTGTGCTCCTTCTCAAGACTGGTGCTGGATCATTTTGTACTTCTGGCTCGGCTTGCTCTTGTTCTTGTACACTGTCTTGCACCATTGGTTCAGATACTTCTCCACTTTCTTCACTAGCTGTTGGCTGACTTTCTTCAGCTCCATCACTAGCTACCACACCTTGATCATGAGAACCACCCGAGCTCTCTTCTCCATTTGAACTCTCTCCCCCCACATGATCAAGGTTGGTGGGTTCCTGATCCACTTCCTGACCTCTTGGTGGTGTTCTTGCTGTAGTTACCCGAGACTGATCCTGGGTCATATTGATTCCAAGCCTCTCTAAGATGGTCCTCAATGTAGAAGCTCTATCTGAGGTAAGATCCTTCAAATCTTCCTGATTCTGCTCCTCATAATAACCTCTTTCTTCAATGAACTTCACTTCTCTTGATACTAACACTCTTCTTGTGTCAGGATCATAGCATTTGTACCCCTTTTGTGTGTGGGAATATCCCACAAACATTGCCTTCTTACTTCTTGCTTCCAGCTTGTTTCTCATCTCACTAGGCACCATCACATAGCACAAACATCCAAACACTCTCATATGCTCCAAGGAAGGTTTGTAGTTGTTCAATACCTCAAATGGAGCCTGCCCTTTCAGGACTAGTGTAGGAGTTCGGTTGATCAGATAACATGCTGTGACCACAGCATCACTCCAAAATCTCTTAGGAACCTTAGACTGAAGCATCAATGTCCTTGCCACCTCCATAAGGTGTCGGTTCTTCCTTTCAGCCACACCATTCTGTTGTGGTGTGTATGGACAGCTCGTTTGTTGCAAGATTCCATGAGAAGCAAGGTGTTGCTTGAAAGCATTTCCAGTGTACTCCCCACCATTATCAGACCTGAGAATTTTAATCTTGGCATGATATTGGTTAGTCACATAAGCTTGAAAATTTCTAAATGCATCAAGCACCCTATCTTTGGTTGGAATGAGTGTTAGCCAGGTGTATTTGGATTTTTCATCAATAAAAGAGACATAATACTTATGAGAATCTCTAGACAAGCAAGGAGCAGTCCAAACATCAGAGTGAATAAGATCAAAGCAGTTCTCATAGACAGTAGAAGAGTTTGGAAAAACAGTTTTACAATGCTTGCCTAAAATACAAGCCTCACAATCATTATTCTCAAAAGAAACACCTGGCAACATCAGTTTAAAAGCCTTATTATGAGGGTGTCCTAGTCTAGCATGCCACAATGCATCTTTGCTTAAACTAGTAGCAGAAGTTGAAGTAAAAGAACAGCTAAAGCTTGAAATAGGAGCAAGATCTTCAAGTAAGTATAGTTCTCCTTTGGTCACTCCTTTCCCAATCAACTTGCTGCTTTTAATATCCTGAAACTTCACATCATCAGGACTAAAGATAACATTACATTGCAAATCAGTTGCACACTTTTTAACTGATAACAAATTTGAAGCAAAATCAGGCATATAAAGAGCTTTAGACTCCTTATCAAACAGTTTAAGACTTCCTATTCCTCTAATAGGAATCCTATCACCATTCGCAATCATTACATGACCATCATGAGGAAGAATGTCTCTAATCAACCTAGTGTCACTTATCATGTGATGAGATGCACCAGAATCAACTATCAATGGTTTTGATGCATGAGACTTAGCAATGAGAGCAAGAATGCTAGATGGTTTGAAATGATGAGCATGATCAGTCCTAGCAAGACTAGCAATACTAGAAACCTTATGCATATCTTTCAACCTATCAACCATGCTATCAATGCTGTCCACATTCACAGGATTATCTATCATCCTAGCACCAAATGAATACCCAAAGTAGTTACCAGAGTTACCATTCTCCTTGAAGAGTTTTATGAGGGCATCAAGGTCGGATCTCTTGATGTAATCCTGATCAGAGTTGTTGCGGATGGTAGGAGCACCAGAATAGGCTACTAGAGACTTCCCATCACCAGTATCACTCATTGTCACCTCTTGACTCTTGCTAGTACCAGCTCCACTTGATCCTCCACTTGCACACTCTGACATATGAGCTCTTGCCTCCCGGTCCTTCATGAACTTAGCTGGCTTCAAATGGGGATGGAGAATCCAGCAGCTACTCTTCTTGTGGCCATGCTTCTTACAATGGTCACAGTTCCCATTGAACTTCTCATACTTGCCTTGTATGGCTTTATTAGCTTGCGGACCTTCACCATGTTCAGCTTGAGATGCTTGATTAGCCAATGATAGCTCTCCCTTTCTTCCAAATAAGCCAATGGAGCCCTGTTCCTTTTGAATCCGAGAGCACACTTCTTCCAAGTCCGGGAGATCATCATCTCTCAACATGTGCTGAATGAGACCATTGTATGCTGGATTCAGTGTCAACAACAGACCAAAGACCTTGTCTTGTTCCCTTCTCTTGTTAAGCTCCTCAGCATCAGTAGTGGTCGGTCTTAGCATCTCTAACTCTGACCATAGAGACCTAAACCTTCCGAGATGCTTAGTGAACTCCATGTCTTCTTGTGCAAGACTATTGATTGCTTGCTTCACTTCAAAGACTCTACTGAGGTTTGAAGTGTTTCCATAAACCTTTTTCAAGGTATCCCATAGCTCCTTAGCCGACTCACAGTAGCTATAAGCATCCAAGATGGATGGTTCCAATGAAGCGTGCAAGACAGACATCACAAGCATATCTTCTTGCTCCCACTTCTCTACATCATCACTTGAGACTTCCTCCTTGTCTCTCTTCAACTCTCCGAGCTTTGGAGCTTCACCCTTGGTGATGTGACTCCATAAACCCTTGCAACCCACTGTGGTTCTCACCATCCGAGACCACACAAGATAGTTGGTTCCCTTGAACACAACAGCAACTTTCATATGCATACTTCCTTCCATGTCTTAACAAACACACGACCCTAGTACTTCAACTCTTCACACACAAAGTTTCCTCAACCCACAAACAAGTTTCTATCTTGCTAAAGATATCAACTTGAACCGCAAAGACTAAAGCAAACACCTTTCCACACCTAGCTACCCGATTCTATCTCCTTCAAAGATATTAATCTTGAACCGAGTAAACTTAACTTGAACTGGCTGGATACGATCTAGAGCTTGAGTCTTCACACCACGAACGTAGACAACACACTCCTCAAGCTTTAACAAGCTTTGAAAAGCTTCACTCAACCCGGAAAGAGAAGAACTTTGAAGAACAGTCGCAAGAACACCAAGAACACCAAGAACACCAAGTTTCTCTTTGGATCTTCACTAAGGAATCACCAAAGAGTTCACGCGAACTCAGATTGTCTTCAACCTGGCTCTGATACCATATTATTTTGTGTAATCTGAGTGTAAATGAGGATTAAAGAGAGATTAAGAGAGTAAAAAGTCTAGAAATGATTCTCAGATGTAATAGTAACCAAGACTAGATAAAGAGAGACATAACTTGCTTAGCTTATTATTAATGAGAGGATTACAAATATATAGAGAAACTAAGACAAGGGTTTCGACAATGAACCTAGACAGGTTACTATACTAAGCATGTGAAGTCAAAGATAAGGAGAGCGCCACACTAAGCTAAACCAATCAGGTGCACCACATGCTTTGGCATCTTGACTAGATGCCTTTTACTTTCCAGACCATGACAGCCTGTATGCGCGCCTCTTCCCTCTTCTCTTAACGGTCACATGGTTTGTAATTCAAACCATGGTTGCGCAGCCTAACCTTCTACACCACTTGGAGTCTTTGCAACACTTTACTTCTCTTCACTTAGTTACCATTGTCACTGTGGTAACTATTGTAATAGTGAATAGTGTGCATTCACTATTCTCTATTCACTATTTGCCCAAACTCCCAAATAGTGTAGAAACCACATCTCTTCCTTAGTCTCATCTCTTCTTCACTTAAGCCTCTCATCTCAACAATTCTTGACCAAGTTACTCAAGTCTAAACCATCACCACAAGATTATGTTGAAAAAGTTACTGTGGCAGGTAACTTTAAAGTTACTATGGTGAAATGGGATAGTTACTGAGGTAACTAAGTGAGCGGAAAGGTAAAAGTTCGAATGATGTAGTCTTGGCTGAAAAGAGAAGGAAAGGAAACAAGGAGGCTTGTGACGTTTATGGATAAGAGGTTCTATGCCTGACAGACTGTCATAGCTGGAAAGGCACAAGGAATCTTGTCAAAAGATACCAACCGGATCAAGCATGTCGAAGCATCCTGGTCGCCAAGCATTTCAAAGGCGCGCTCCTCTCTTGGTTTGACTAACACACACTTGTAATAGTGTTTGAACTTAACCTTGCATTCTCCACTGTTTACTCTTGTCCAAATATAATATTGTAATCCTCTCTCATCAATGGTTTAGAAAAACTTTGACACTATTACGCCTCCTTTATACTGTTCTCTCTCTCAAACATCTAAACTCTCTCAACTCTTCCTCATAAGATCATCCTAAAACTCTTAAAACTCTACAAATGATTAGTGGTTCCAAATAAAGCTTCTTAGATCGTGGTTCATCCTGGTTTGATAAGAATCATGAAGATATTGGCATATGTCCGAACAGGCTAATCTGGAATCATCTGGATAGAAAGTGGGATATCTTCTTACTCACAACTCCTATGAGATTTATTCAACTTCCTGGTTATTCTCCACTGATTAGTGGTTCCAAATAAAGCTTCTTAGATCGTGGTTCATCCTGGTTTGATAAGAATCATGAAGATATTGCCATATGTCCGAACAGGCTAATCTGGAATCATCTGGATAGAAAGTGGGATATCTTCTTACTCACAACTCCTATGAGATTTATTCAACTTCCTGGTTATTCTCCACTGATTAGTGGTTCCAAATAAAGCTTCTTAGATCGTGGTTCATCCTGGTTTGATAAGAATCATGAAGATATTGCCATATGTCCGAACAGGCTAATCTGGAATCATCTGGATAGAAAGTGGGATATCTTCTTACTCACAACTCCTATGAGATTTATTCAACTTCCTGGTTATTCTCCACTGATTAGTGGTTCCAAATAAAGCTTCTTAGATCGTGGTTCATCCTGGTTTGATAAGAATCATGAAGATATTGCCATATGTCCGAACAGGCTAATCTGGAATCATCTGGATAGAAAGTGGGATATCTTCTTACTCACAACTCCTATGAGATTTATTCAACTTCCTGGTTATTCTCCACTGATTAGTGGTTCCAAATAAAGCTTCTTAGATCGTGGTTCATCCTGGTTTGATAAGAATCATGAAGATATTGCCATATGTCCGAACAGGCTAATCTGGAATCATCTGGATAGAAAGTGGGATATCTTCTTACTCACAACTCCTATGAGATTTATTCAACTTCCTGGTTATTCTCCACTGATTAGTGGTTCCAAATAAAGCTTCTTAGATCGTGGTTCATCCTGGTTTGATAAGAATCATGAAGATATTGCCATATGTCCGAACAGGCTAATCTGGAATCATCTGGATAGAAAGTGGGATATCTTCTTACTCACAACTCCTATGAGATTTATTCAACTTCCTGGTTATTCTCCACTGATTAGTGGTTCCAAATAAAGCTTCTTAGATCGTGGTTCATCCTGGTTTGATAAGAATCATGAAGATATTGCCATATGTCCGAACAGGCTAATCTGGAATCATCTGGATAGAAAGTGGGATATCTTCTTACTCACAACTCCTATGAGATTTATTCAACTTCCTGGTTATTCTCCACTGATTAGTGGTTCCAAATAAAGCTTCTTAGATCGTGGTTCATCCTGGTTTGATAAGAATCATGAAGATATTGCATATGTCCGAACAGGCTAATCTGGAATCATCTGGATAGAAAGTGGGATATCTTCTTACTCACAACTCTCTATGAGATTTATTCAACTTCCTGGTTATTCTCCACTGATTAGTGGTTCCAAATAAAGCTTCTTAGATCGTGGTTCATCCTGGTTTGATAAGAATCATGAAGATATTGCCATATGTCCGAACAGGCTAATCTGGAATCATCTGGATAGAAAGTGGGATATCTTCTTACTCACAACTCCTATGAGATTTATTCAACTTCCTGGTTATTCTCCACTGATTAGTGGTTCCAAATAAAGCTTCTTAGATCGTGGTTCATCCTGGTTTGATAAGAATCATGAAGATATTGCCATATGTCCGAACAGGCTAATCTGGAATCATCTGGATAGAAAGTGGGATATCTTCTTACTCACAACTCCTATGAGATTTATTCAACTTCCTGGTTATTCTCCACTGATTAGTGGTTCCAAATAAAGCTTCTTAGATCGTGGTTCATCCTGGTTTGATAAGAATCATGAAGATATTGCCATATGTCCGAACAGGCTAATCTGGAATCATCTGGATAGAAAGTGGGATATCTTCTTACTCACAACTCCTATGAGATTTATTCAACTTCCTGGTTATTCTCCACTGATTAGTGGTTCCAAATAAAGCTTCTTAGATCGTGGTTCATCCTGGTTTGATAAGAATCATGAAGATATTGCATATGTCCGAACAGGCTAATCTGGAATCATCTGGATAGAAAGTGGGATATCTTCTTACTCACAACTCCTATGAGATTTATTCAACTTCCTGGTTATTCTCCACTGATTAGTGGTTCCAAATAAAGCTTCTTAGATCGTGGTTCATCCTGGTTTGATAAGAATCATGAAGATATTGCCATATGTCCGAACAGGCTAATCTGGAATCATCTGGATAGAAAGTGGGATATCTTCTTACTCACAACTCCTATGAGATTTATTCAACTTCCTGGTTATTCTCCACTGATTAGTGGTTCCAAATAAAGCTTCTTAGATCGTGGTTCATCCTGGTTTGATAAGAATCATGAAGATATTGCCATATGTCCGAACAGGCTAATCTGGAATCATCTGGATAGAAAGTGGGATATCTTCTTACTCACAACTCCTATGAGATTTATTCAACTTCCTGGTTATTCTCCACTGATTAGTGGTTCCAAATAAAGCTTCTTAGATCGTGGTTCATCCTGGTTTGATAAGAATCATGAAGATAATGGCATATGTCCGAACAGGCTAATCTGGAATCATCTGGATAGAAAGTGGGATATCTTCTTACTCACAACTCCTATGAGATTTATTCAACTTCCTGGTTATTCTCCACTGATTAGTGGTTCCAAATAAAGCTTCTTAGATCGTGGTTCATCCTGGTTTGATAAGAATCATGAAGATATTGCCATATGTCCGAACAGGCTAATCTGGAATCATCTGGATAGAAAGTGGGATATCTTCTTACTCACAACTCCTATGAGATTTATTCAACTTCCTGGTTATTCTCCACTGATTAGTGGTTCCAAATAAAGCTTCTTAGATCGTGGTTCATCCTGGTTTGATAAGAATCATGAAGATAATGGCATATGTCCGAACAGGCTAATCTGGAATCATCTGGATAGAAGGTGGGATATCTTCTTGCTCACAACTCTATGAGATTTATTCAACTTCCTGGTTATTCTCCACTGATTAGTGGTTCCAAATAAAGCTTCTTAGATCGTGGTTCATCCTGGTTTGATAAGAATCATGAAGATATTGCCATATGTCCGAACAGGCTAATCTGGAATCATCTGGATAGAAAGTGGGATATCTTCTTACTCACAACTCCTATGAGATTTATTCAACTTCCTGGTTATTCTCCACTGATTAGTGGTTCCAAATAAAGCTTCTTAGATCGTGGTTCATCCTGGTTTGATAAGAATCATGAAGATATTGCCATATGTCCGAACAGGCTAATCTGGAATCATCTGGATAGAAAGTGGGATATCTTCTTACTCACAACTCCTATGAGATTTATTCAACTTCCTGGTTATTCTCCACTGATTAGTGGTTCCAAATAAAGCTTCTTAGATCGTGGTTCATCCTGGTTTGATAAGAATCATGAAGATATTGCATATGTCCGAACAGGCTAATCTGGAATCATCTGGATAGAAAGTGGGATATCTTTTTACTCACACACTTATGAGATTTATTCAACTTCCTGGTTATTCTCCACTGATTAGTGGTTCCAAATAAAGCTTCTTAGATCGTGGTTCATCCTGGTTTGATAAGAATCATGAAGATATTGCCATATGTCCGAACAGGCTAATCTGGAATCATCTGGATAGAAAGTGGGATATCTTCTTACTCACAACTCCTATGAGATTTATTCAACTTCCTGGTTATTCTCCACTGATTAGTGGTTCCAAATAAAGCTTCTTAGATCGTGGTTCATCCTGGTTTGATAAGAATCATGAAGATAATGGCATATGTCCGAACAGGCTAATCTGGAATCATCTGGATAGAAAGTGGGATATCTTCTTACTCACAACTCCTATGAGATTTATTCAACTTCCTGGTTATTCTCCACTGATTAGTGGTTCCAAATAAAGCTTCTTAGATCGTGGTTCATCCTGGTTTGATAAGAATCATGAAGATATGGCATATGTCCGAACAGGCTAATCTGGAATCATCTGGATAGAAGGTGGGATATCTTCTTACTCACAACTCTTATGAGATTTATTCAACTTCCTGGTTATTCTCCACTGATTAGTGGTTCCAAATAAAGCTTCTTAGATCGTGGTTCATCCTGGTTTTGATAAGAATCATGAAGATATTGCCATATGTCCGAACAGGCTAATCTGGAATCATCTGGATAGAAAGTGGGATATCTTCTTACTCACAACTCCTATGAGATTTATTCAACTTCCTGGTTATTCTCCACTGATTAGTGGTTCCAAATAAAGCTTCTTAGATCGTGGTTCATCCTGGTTTGATAAGAATCATGAAGATAATTGCCATATGTCCGAACAGGCTAATCTGGAATCATCTGGATAGAAAGTGGGATATCTTTCTTACTCACAACTCCTATGAGATTTATTCAACTTCCTGGTTATTCTCCACTGATTAGTGGTTCCAATAAAGCTTCTTAGATCGTGGTTCATCCTGGTTTGATAAGAATCATGAAGATATGCATATGTCCGAACAGGCTAAATCTGGAATCATCTGGATAGAAAGTGGGATATCTTCTTACTCACAACTCCTATGAGATTTATTCAACTTCCTGGTTATTCTCCACTGATTAGTGGTTCCAAATAAAGCTTCTTAGATCGTGGTTCATCCTGGTTTGATAAGAATCATGAAGATATTGGCATATGCCGAACAGGCTAATCTGGAATCATCTGGATAGAAAGTGGGATATCTTCTTACTCACAACTCCTATGAGATTTATTCAACTTCCTGGTTATTTCCACTGATTAGTGGTTCCAAATAAAGCTTCTTAGATCGTGGTTCATCCTGGTTTGATAAGAATCATGAAGATATTGCCATATGTCCGAACAGGCTAATCTGGAATCATCTGGATAAAAGTGGGATATCTTCTT
>NW_026618433.1:0-12236 GCF_000801105.2 Raphanus sativus
ATCAGAGAAATAACCAGGAAGTTGAATAAATCTCATAGGAGTTGTGAGTAAGAAGATATCCAACTTTCTATCCAGATGATTCCAGATTAGCCCTGTTCGAACATATGGCAAATATCTTCATGATCTTTATCAAACCAGGATGAACCACGATCTAAGAAGCTTTATTTGGAACCATAATCAGGGGAGAATAACCAGGAAGTTGAAATAAATCTCATAGGAGTTGTGAGTAAGAAGATATCCCACTTTCTATCCAGATGATTCCAGATTAGCCTGTTCGGACATATGCCATTATCTTCATGATTCTTATCAAACCAGGATGAACCACGATCTAAGAAGCTTTATTTGGAACCACTAATCAGTGGAGAATAACCAGGAAGTTGAATAAATCTCATAAGTGTTGTGAGCAAGAAGATATCCCACCTTCTATCCAGATGATTCCAGATTAGCCTGTTCGGACATATGCCATTATCTTCATGATTCTTATCAAACCAGGATGAACCACGATCTAAGAAGCTTTATTTGGAACCACTAATCAGTGGAGAATAACCAGGAAGTTGAATAATCTCATAAGTGTTGTGAGCAAGAAGATATCCCACCTTCTATCCAGATGATTCCAGATTAGCCTGTTCGGACATATGCCATTATCTTCATGATTCTTATCAAACCAGGATGAACCACGATCTAAGAAGCTTTATTTGGAACCACTAATCAGTGGAGAATAACCAGGAAGTTAAATAAATCTCATAGGAGTTGTGAGTAAGAAGATATCCCACTTTCTATCCAGATGATTCCAGATTAGCCTGTTCGGACATATGGCAATATCTTCATGATTCTTATCAAACCAGGATGAACCAATATATAAGAAGCTTGATTGGAACCACTAATCAGTGGAGAATAACCAGGAAGTTGAATAAATCTCATAGGAGTTGTGAGTAAGAAGATATCCCACTTTCTATCCAGATGATTCCAGATTAGCCTGTTCGGACATATGGCAATATCTTCATGATTCTTATCAAACCAGGATGAACCACGATCTAAGAAGCTTATTTGGAACCACTAATCAGTGGAGAATAACCAGGAAGTTGAATAAATCTCATAGGAGTTGTGAGTAAGAAGATATCCCACTTTCTATCCAGATGATTCCAGATTAGCCTGTTCGGACATATGCCATTATCTTCATGATTCTTATCAAACCAGGATGAACCACGATCTAAGAAGCTTTATTTGGAACCACTAATCAGTGGAGAATAACCAGGAAGTTGAATAAATCTCATAAGTGTTGTGAGCAAGAAGATATCCCACTTTCTATCCAGATGATTCCAGATTAGCCTGTTCGGACATATGCCATTATCTTCATGATTCTTATCAAACCAGGATGAACCACGATCTAAGAAGCTTTATTTGGAACCACTAATCAGTGGAGAATAACCAGGAAGTTGAATAAATCTCATAGGAGTTGTGAGTAAGAAGATATCCCACTTTCTATCCAGATGATTCCAGATTAGCCTGTTCGGACATATGGCAATATCTTCATGATTCTTATCAAACCAGGATGAACCAATATCTAAGAAGCTTTATTTGGAACCACTAATCAGTGGAGAATAACCAGGAAGTTGAATAAATCTCATAGGAGTTGTGAGTAAGAAGATATCCCACTTTCTATCCAGATGATTCCAGATTAGCCTGTTCGGACATATGGCAATATCTTCATGATTCTTATCAAACCAGGATGAACCACGATCTAAGAAGCTTTATTTGGAACCACTAATCAGTGGAGAATAACCAGGAAGTTGAATAAATCTCATAAGTGTTGTGAGCAAGAAGATATCCCACCTTCTATCCAGATGATTCCAGATTAGCCTGTTCGGACATATGCCATTATCTTCATGATTCTTATCAAACCAGGATGAACCACGATCTAAGAAGCTTTATTTGGAACCACTAATCAGTGGAGAATAACCAGGAAGTTGAATAAATCTCATAGGAGTTGTGAGTAAGAAGATATCCCACTTTCTATCCAGATGATTCCAGATTAGCCTGTTCGGACATATGGCAATATCTTCATGATTCTTATCAAACCAGGATGAACCAATATTAAGAAGCTTTATTTGGAACCACTAATCAGTGGAGAATAACCAGGAAGTTGAATAAATCTCATAGGAGTTGTGAGTAAGAAGATATCCCACTTCTATCCAGATGATTCCAGATTAGCCTGTTCGGACATATGCCAATATCTTCATGATTCTTATCAAACCAGGATGAACCACGATCTAAGAAGCTTTATTTGGAACCACTAATCAGTGGAGAATAACCAGGAAGTTGAATAAAATCTCATAAGTGTTGTGAGCAAGAAGATATCCCACTTTCTATCCAGATGATTCCAGATTAGCCTGTTCGGACATATGCCATTATCTTCATGATTCTTATGAACCAAGATCAAGCAGGATGAACCACGATCTAAGAAGCTTTATTTGGAACCACTAATCAGTGGAGAATAACCAGGAAGTTGAATAAATCTCATAAGTGTTGTGAGCAAGAAGATATCCCACCTTCTATCCAGATGATTCCAGATTAGCCTGTTCGGACATACCATTATCTTCATGATTCTTATCAAACCAGGATGAACCACGATCTAAGAAGCTTTATTTGGAACCACTAATCAGTGGAGAATAACCAGGAAGTTGAATAAATCTCATAGGAGTTGTGAGTAAGAAGATATCCCACTTTCTATCCAGATGATTCCAGATTAGCCTGTTCGGACATATGGCAATATCTTCATGATTCTTATCAAACCAGGATGAACCACGATCTAAGAAGCTTTATTTGGAACCACTAATCAGTGGAGAATAACCAGGAAGTTGAATAAATCTCATAAGTGTTGTGAGTAAGAAGATATCCCACTTTCTATCCAGATGATTCCAGATTAGCCTGTTCGGACATATGCCATTATCTTCATGATTCTTATCAAACCAGGATGAACCACGATCTAAGAAGCTTTATTTGGAACCACTAATCAGTGGAGAATAACCAGGAAGTTGAATAAATCTCATAAGTGTTGTGAGCAAGAAGATATCCCACCTTCTATCCAGATGATTCCAGATTAGCCTGTTCGGACATATGGCAATATCTTCATGATTCTTATCAAACCAGGATGAACCACGATCTAAGAAGCTTTATTTGGAACCACTAATCAGTGGAGAATAACCAGGAAGTTGAATAAATCTCATAAGTGTTGTGAGCAAGAAGATATCCCACCTTCTATCCAGATGATTCCAGATTAGCCTGTTCGGACATATGCCAATTATCTTCATGATTCTTATCAAACCAGGATGAACCACGATCTAAGAAGCTTTATTTGGAACCACTAATCAGTGGAGAATAACCAGGAAGTTGAAAGAACTGTTGGGGTCAAAATCGGTCAAGACGAAATCGATGTCCGAAAGTCTCGGAAAAACATGAAAAATGTTAAAAGCAACCTCGAGAGACTAATTGATAATCGAGAAACCTTAAGGAAAATTAAGTTCGAGATTCATCGTCTCGAAATCAACTGCTAGAAACATTTTCTACACAAGGAAAACCTACGGAAAACTAAAAACGCAGAACACGAACACGAAAAGGAACCGAGCAGCCAACACCGACGTGGCCGTGGCCGCCGGGCGGCTAGCCCCGTGCTGGCCGTGGCCGCCGGCGGCTAGCGCCCGTGCTGGCCGTGGCCGCCGGGCGGCTAGCCCGTGCTGGCCGTGGCCGCCGGCGGCTAGCGCCCGTGCTGGCCGTGGCCGCCGGGCGGCTAGCCCCGTGCTGGCCGTGGCCGCCGGCGGCTAGCGCCCGTGCTGGCCGTGGCCGCCGGGCGGCTAGCCCCGTGCTGGCCGTGGCCGCCGGCGGCTAGCGCCCGTGCTGGCCGTGGCCGCCGGCGGCTAGCCCCGTGCTGGCCGTGGCCGCCGGCGGCTAGCGCCCGTGCTGGCCGTGGTCGCCGGCGGCTAGCCCCGCTGGCTCGGGTCGTCGGACGGCTAGTCTTCGTGCGTAAATTCCAACCTCCGGGTCGCCAGAAATCCGTGTTTCGCGACTTTCCGAGTCCTTGCAAGTAAAACTCCTTTTCTGTTCGGGATTTCTAAAAACCCCTAAGACGTCAACGGATAGGAGACTTCGTATAAAACGGTGATGGTTATCTACAACACCATTCACCTCAGCAATGGATCGAAGATCTTCCGAAAGACTCGACATCCAAGTAGGAGCATCCTTTCAGAGAAATCGTAGAAAAACAGCGGAAGATCGGAATACGGCCCGAAAGGGACCAACTCCGATCGGACGACCAGTTTACGATTTTCTAAAAAGATAGATGCGACGGTTTACAATTATCTTCGCATGACAAGATAAATGTTAAACTTCCGAAAAGATAAATGTCAACTTTCCGAAAAGATAAATGTCAACTTTCCCGATAAACACGAAAGCCGACGAAAATGGAAAAAGTCCAGCCCACGGCAGACTCAGCCCATCAAGGATAGACCGTCCTATGGGAGTATATAAGCAATGCTAGGAGCAGAGGAAGGGGGATCCGAAATCAGAAGAAAGAAACCACCCGCAGAGCAACTTGGTTAGATCTAGGATTCAAGACTAGCGAGGATCGACAGCTCTTACAGCCAAGATCTCGACCTGTTGTCCAAACGCTCTCCGCAGATTCGGAAATAAGATTCTTTCTTTTTGCTCTATTTATTTTCGCATTTATTCTCAAATTAGACTTGTCTTAACTCTGTCGTGCGTGGCCCAGCAGATAGCCGGGATCCTCGGGGAAAACTAGGTCAACTTAGTTTTCCTACGTTTTAACTTAACTAAAATCGACAGTGCGAATTTCGGTTCCCACAGTTTGGCGCTAGAAGGAGGGGGATTCACGGCTTATCTTTCTCGCAACTACGCACGCCCGGTTAAGCATGTCTGTCGACGCGGAAAAAGACAAGCAAACACACGACGGACCAGCCGTCGATGTCAACGCTGAGAAGACTCCTGACAGAAACGTATCGACGGTCACTGCCGAGGCAAACACCGCGATGCTGGACCAGATGAAGGAACTGTTCGCCACCGCCCAGAAACGGTCGGAAGAACAGGAGAAACTAATGGCTTCACTCGCTAAACAGGTTAATACCTTAACAGCGAAAAGCAAACTCCCGCGCGGGGCCACCAAGGTGAGGCGTGTCAGGAGGCTGGACTTCGGACCTTCCGAAGACCAAGAAAAAGATGCCCGAGAAAATCCCCGGAACTCGTCCCTGACGATACCACTCCGACGGGGCAGAAGAAAACGACGGGCAACCTTCCACCTCCCGCAAGGGACAACGAAGGAGACGACGTCGAAAGAATCAATCTGGATGTCAGCGATCAATCGGATCCGTCCGACGAAGACGCCGACATCCACCACCGAAGGACCCGAAGTCAGTCAGCTCGACTGGCGGCAGCCTTCGAAAAAGCCCATGACAGAAGAGGAAGAAGACCTCTACTGGTCAGAGCAAGAAAGGCTGGCTGAGGACCAGACTCGGGCCTATCGCCGCCAGCGTAGACAGAAGAGCGCAAACGGCACCAGCGAGATTCACGATCTACGTGAGTACATCGCCAAAACTGCAGCCGAGGTGAAAGCGGTAAAATCGCAGATTCACCACGCGACCAGCACTGCCCCCGAGATCGACCTGCTCCTCGAGGAGTCGAGAAAAACCCCGTTCACCTCTCGAATCACGGAGGCGCGAGTCTCGGATCCTGGGAAAATAAAGCTTCCCACCTACGATGGAACCACAGATCCAAAGGCACATCTGCAGTCTTTCCAGATTGCAATGGCAAGGTCTAAACTTCCGGAGCGGGAAAAGGATGTCGGCTGCTGTCTCCTGTTCGTCGAGAACCTCAGAGGTGCTGCGCTCGAATGGTTCTCACACTTGAAAAGAAACTCCATCGGAAGTTTCCGCCAGCTTGCTTCAGCTTTTCTGAAGCAATTCTCCATGTTCATGGACAGGGAAACTTCCGACGTGGACCTTTGGAGCCTAATTCAAAAGGAAGACGAACCGCTCCGCGACTACATAAAGAGGTTCAAACTCGTGATGTCCAGGGTAACAGGCCTCAGCGATAGAGTCGCCATCGACGCCCTGAGGAAGAACCTCTGGTACAAGTCGAAGTTCCGAAAGTGGATTTCTCTGGAAAGGCCACGCACCATCCAAGATACCCTCCACAAGGCAACGGATTTCATCATCATGGAAGAAGAGATGAAAATCCTAGCGCAAAAGCATGGACCGCCGAAAGCGTCCGGCAAGAAGAAAACCTCTCGTAACGACAAGTACGTCCATCACGAGGGGAAGACGTCCAAGGCGAACATAATTACGCCGTTAATTCCGAGCAAGGAAGGACCTCCGGAAACACCTGGACGCGGAACTCGTACAAGGACAATTCCAGCTGCGAGTTCCATCAGACGAGAGGTCACTCCACCGCCAACTGCAAAGTCCTCGGCGCTAGACTCATTATGAAGCTGCTCGACGGCAAACTAGCAACGGTCAAGAGCATGAAAGACCTGATCCTAGATTCTGACCGTCCGCCGAGGACCGACGGAGCCAATCCCAATAACGCTCCTGGAACTCAATCGGGCGAAAAACGCGAACGGAGACAAGACGGCGAAGGAAACAACAACAACCGCCAAAGGATCAACATGGTCATCGGAGGATCGCATTTTTACCAGGACTCTGTGTCGTCAATCAAAGCCTACGGACGGAAGGCCGAGACAAGCCCCGGATGGTGCCCGGAGGACGACGTTCCCAGTCACGCAATCACCTTCGAGGAACAGGATACGACCGGACTCGATAAACCCCACTACGATCCTCTGGTCATCGACTTGGTGATTCAAGATCTCGAAGTCGGCCGCATCCTCATCGACACAGGAAGCACGGTCAATATCATGTTCCGCGACACTCTGCAGAGGATGAACATACCCCTCGGAGAAGTCATCCCAGAGCCAAGACCACTGACTGGATTCTCGGGCGTCACATCCATGACCCTCGGAAAAATCAGACTCCCGGTCATGGCTAAAGAAGTCACAAAGATCGTCGAATTCGCGGTAGTGGATAACCCGGCTATCTATAACGCCATAATGGGAACTCCTTGGATAAATGCCATGAAGGCAGTCCCGTCCACTTACCATCTCGGCGTCAAATTTCCAACACCAACTGGAACAGCGGTAATCTGGGGAAGCCAAAAACAGTCGCGACTCTGCTTCCTAGCCGAACATAAACTTCGCAGCAATCGGAACGCCCCAGTAGCTAACCCGAAGCGAACCAAGAGGAACCTGAGTACCTCCGAGAACTCAGCAAAAAGCAACTCGGATTTATCCGAACAGGCCACAACTCAGGATACTGGAAAGATCCTCGAGTCCGTCGCCGAAAAAACGGATGATCCAACTCCCGACGCGACCGCCGACTTAGCTGAAACAGTCAAGGCGCCAGAAATCGTGGAGTAATAACAACCGTGATAGAAACAGAACTACGAGATGGCTTGATCCTCGCAAGAGGTACGTAGGCAGCTCGTCGCAACCCGACGAGTTCAGCTATCCCCCTCACCAAAAAGGGGGGGGGGGGAAGATAGGGACGGACATCCTTGTACTCCCGCAAAAACGCCCTTTATGTAACCTATTTATGAATAAAAAAAATCTTCTTTTTCAAATGCTTACTCAAAGCATAAACATTACGGAAAACGAAAATCATGTCTTTGGGGAACACGAGACGTCGTTAGTTCCCGAAAAATCTCGATTTTCCTTTCTCCTCCAAACAGTCCGTCCGCGACTCTAAAGACACCAACAAACAGTCCGTCCGCGACTCTAAAACTCGTTTCCGTCGATTGGCCCCGACGGAAAAAAATAGAAACGTTTCACTCAATCAAATTCGTAGTCCGGCTTCTAACGAAGTCCTTTTGCATCCGACAAGGATATCATAGCGCGCTATACAAAAAATCCAAATTTTGGTTAGCTCTTCGTAAAGGAAGTAGCTCGACTCGTATCCAAACGAATCATATAAGCCGATAAGCACTTCGCAGATTCTAGAACGGTACGAGTCAGGTCAAAATCGCAAACAAGCAAAACGAAAGCCGATTTGTCATCGCACAGCTTCAGTCCGAGAGTAGACCTAGGTCTTGCCCTAAACCCAGCCTTGCTGGTATCTAAGACATCTCACAGGCATAAGTATCCAGAATACGAGATCCCAAAAGTTGCCTCTTATCGCTTACAAACCTAACGTTCGCTACAAGGTGACCTACGGACCTAGCGACAAAAAAAAAGAGATTGAATGCGAAGTGACTACACGTATTCAAACCCTCTACACTTGACGAAAGTATAAATCAAAACGCAGATTTCATAAAAACATTTATAACAGGGATCCGAAAGCCACCAACGGCTGATCCCAAAAAACATAAAGTCACGCGACCTCCTAAGGGTCGCAACACATACATACAAACGGCCACACTTGGCCAATCATAAATTATAATCAAATTCATAGCAGTCGGTTAGAGATATTCCGAACGAAGAGTCGGGCTGATCAACCTCCTCATCCCCGTCGCCCACGTTTGGGTCCTCGCCTACATCCGCCGTATCCTCCGAGAC
This sequence comes from Raphanus sativus, assembly GCF_000801105.2. Classification (NCBI taxonomy): domain Eukaryota; kingdom Viridiplantae; phylum Streptophyta; class Magnoliopsida; order Brassicales; family Brassicaceae; genus Raphanus; species Raphanus sativus. The sequence goes on from NW_026618433.1 coordinate 8,612, forward strand.
CTGGATAGGATTCCACAGTTCTCGAATTCTTCCTTCAATCGGAGGAACAAAGGATTCGGCGTTGGCACATATCCTCATCGAGCCATCCATCGTGGCAAGTTCGCCGGAAAGAGAGAAGTTCCCACGTTGCATCTTGCCGAGGATACCGACCGAACCACGGCACTCGCGAAAATCACCTACAAAGTCCTGAGCATCTTTGTATGCTTCGAACTCAGTAGAAAAAATTTCAGCCCTTCGGTTCATCTCGGCGGCAGCTCTTCTCCGTCCGCTCCTCTCCGCGCGAACAAGGGCTCGAGCCTGGATTTTGACTTGCCGGCGATTTTGCTCCTCCATCTCCAATCGATACTTAGCAAACTCCCTTGCCGTTTCCTCCGCTTTGAAACGGGCCAACCGGGCGGTGCGGAAACTCCCATCAATCGATGCATTCCAAACTCTCACGGCCTGCAAAGAAGCCTAGGTCAAACAAAAAGAAAAGAGAAGTTACTCGAGTTTCAAGAACAAACCTCGTTGACCAAGCGAGCACCCTCCGCAGTCACTTTATCCCTTTCCTCGTTGTCCAAAGACTCGTCACGGGAAAACGCCGGAGGAAGTTCGTCAAAGAAGTCACCCGGGGAGGAACATCCCGACTCTCTGAGGTAAAGCCAGGGTCATATCTCGGCGTCGCGCCATCTCCCGACGAGGCCTCAAAAGCGATCCCTTTATCTTTACGAGGTCTCCGCCTCTGCCTTAAAGGGGCAAAAACGTAGGACCTATCGTTGACGCAAGGACGTGTACCACCTCGCGATCGGAGAAGCGCGACAGCCCCTCGAATCCGGTCGAGAGTGAAGGAGTTCCAGGAACAAGGCCTCGACCTAAAAAGATCCCTCCTGACCGCAAGATCGGAAGGAACATGCGCGAGACACCTGTTCTCTAAAAAAAAAAAAAAAAAAAAAAAAAAAAACACACGTTCAATATTCGCCTTTCGAATGTTAAAAGAAGGACTGCAATAATTCTTACCTCGCTGGTACAACCAGTCCGTCGGGAATAGGTGGAGAAAGCCTTCCTCAACAGACTCTCCGTCTATCCTCACAAAAAAAGAAACGATCGACATAATCCTTGGCATGCGAAGTGACTCCATTGATCACCGAAAAATTGGTCCTCGCCTTCATGGAGTAAACTCCATTGATACTCGTCGCCTTGGAGTTCCATAACCCCTCGAAATCGGCAGGGCTAAGATCTATCCCTAACTCGTAACTCAGAATCACGACGCCGAGCCAGCTCTCCAAAGCTGACACGTTCAGCTGGCTGATTGAGATTCCGAAACGGTCAAGGGCCTGAACGATGACCCCAGGGATTGGGAACCACAATCGACATTGCGTCAAGAACGCCTCGTAACAAGTAAAATAACCCTCCGGAGGATGCTCCGAACTCTCATTCCCGCGGGGAATGCGGAACACGACTCCCTCCGGAACTCCATAGTACTCTCGCAGAGTTTCAAGATACTCGGGGGATACTTCGCTCGGTGAGTCGATTTCTCCACGCGCCTTCAGAGGTCGCCGGGGAATCGGGATCACGGGAAGGGGAGCATCAGTGCCAAAGACAGCATCGCAGTACGCGTTCCTGTTGATCTCCGAAACCTCGGGCTTCGGATTTTCTTCCTCAGCGCGAAAACTATCCGAGGACGAGTGAGACTGCCTCCTCGAGATTTTCGATCTTGAAGTCATTCTTTTCTTAAAAGCAGAGAGAGAATTTGCAAGAGAGAGATTAACTTGAGAATCTTGGGTGAAGTAAGAGTGGTAAAGAATTCACAAGTCTTTATAGGCAAAATTTTTTACTATTCACCCCGACCTTCGGCACGATTTCGTCTCCATACTTTCCTCATGAACCATACCGCAAGCTAGGACCTACGAACCCTACGGCTCCTAGCTAGCTGGGGGGCTAACTGTTGGGGTCAAAATCGGTCAAGACGAAATCGATGTCCGAAAGTCTCGGAAAAACATGAAAAATGTTAAAAGCAACCTCGAGAGACTAATTGATAATCGAGAAACCTTAAGAAAAATTAAGTTCGAGATTCATCGTCTTGAAATCAACTGCTAGAAACATTTTCTACACAAGGAAAAACCTACGGAAAACTAAAAACGCAAGAAACACGAACACGCCAAAGGAACCGAGCAGCCAACACCGAGCGTGGCCGTGGCCGCCGGGCGGCTAGCCCCGTGCTGGCCGTGGCCGCCGGCGGCTAGCGCCCGTGCTGGCCGTGGCCGCCGGGCGGCGGCTAGCCCCGTGCTGGCCGTGGCCGCCGGGCGGCTAGCCCCGTGCTGGCCGTGGCCGCCGGCGGCTAGCGCCCGTGCTGGCCGTGGCCGCCGGGCGGCTAGCCCCGTGCTGGCCGTGGCCGCCGGCGGCTAGCGCCCGTGCTGGCCGTGGCCGCCGGGCGGCTAGCCCCGTGCTGGCCGTGGCCGCCGGCGGCTAGCGCCCGTGCTGGCCGTGGCCGCCGGGCGGCTAGCCCCGTGCTGGCCGTGGCCGCCGGCGGCTAGCGCCCGTGCTGGCCGTGGCCGCCGGGCGGCTAGCCCCGTGCTGGCCGTGGCCGCCGGCGGCTAGCGCCCGTGCCGGCCGTGGTCGCCGGGCGGCTAGCCCCGTGCTGGCTCGGGTCGTCGGACGGCTAGTCCTCGTGCGTAAATTCCAAACCTCCGGGTCGCCAGAAATCCGTGTTTCGCGACTTTCCGAGTCCTTGCAAGTAAAACTCCTTTTTCTGTTCCGGGATTTCTAAAAACCCCTAAGACGTCAACGGACAGGAAGACTTCGTATAGAACGGTGATGGTTATCTTACAACACCATTCACCTTAGCAATGGATCGAAGATCTTCCGAAAGACTTGACATCCAAGTAGGAGCATCCTTTTAGAGAAGTCATAGAAAAACAGCGGAAGATCGGAATACGGCCCGAAAGGGACCAACTCCGATCGGACAACCAGTTTACGATTTTCTAAAAAGATAGATACGACGGTTTACAATTATCTTCGCCTGACAAGATAAATGTTAAACTTCCAAAAAGATAAATGTCAACTTTCCGAAAAGATAAATGTCAACTTTCCCGATAAGCACGAAAACCGACGAAAATGGAAAAAGTCCAGCCCACGGCAGACTCAGCCCATCAACGATAGACCGTCCTATGGGAGTATATAAGCAATGCTAGGAGCAGAGGAAGGGGGATCCGAAATCAGAAGAAAGAAACCACCCCAGAGCAACTTAGAACTTAGGCGCTTATTTCCTTTTTTAGCGAGCTGCGACTCAACTAGGTTAGATCTAGGATTCGAGACTAGCGAGGATCGACAGCTCTTACAGCCAAGATCTCGACCTGTTGTCCAAACGCTCTCCGCAGATTCGGAAATAAGATTCTTTCTTTTTGCTCTATTTATTTTCCGCATTTATTCTCAAATTAGACTTGTCTTAACTCTGTCGTGCGTGGCCCAGCAGATAGCCGGGATCCTCGGGGAAAACTAGGTCAACTTAGTTTTCCTACGTATTAACTTAACTAAAATCGACAGTGCGAATTTCGGTTCCCACAAAGAAATCTTAATAAGTGTTGTGAGCAAGAAGATATCCCACCTTCTATCCAGAATTAGCCTGTTCGGACATATGCCATTATCT
>NW_026618434.1:0-12227 GCF_000801105.2 Raphanus sativus
TTTTCAAGTGATTCCAAGCCTCAGTGAAACCTTGGGGAGTTGGCTTTCCAGGAAAAATTGGAGTCAAGACGAAGACCTTCTGGACGCCGAGATATTGCTTTGGACTGAACCTGTGTCGCTGGCATCTCCAAGGTAGCCAGTTTGAGTGGATGTATCAATGCATCTCCAAATTTTCAGGCTGACGAGAATGTCAATGCTTCTTCTTTCTCTGAGGCTGAACCTGTTTATCCTGGACACTCAAAACAAACATTAAAATACCAGGATCATATGTGCAAGACATGTACTTGTGCAAATCAGAAATCAAGCTATATTTTCCAAGAACAAGTTGCACACATTTCAGCCTGTCAATGCCCACATCAAAGTAAACATTACAGACCAGAATGGTGTCAAGGCTCGTGATTCATAGTTCCTAAAGAATAATTTCACAACATGCACAAGTTTCTCAGATTTAGAACACAAAAGATCAAGCTCAAACTGAGAATTACTTTTCCAAGGCTCAATATGTTTTTCAAAGAAGGTGTTGCAAATCAGAATGCTTTCAAGGCATGAAACACCATAGAACATATTCAAGACGAGCCTAGGTGATCATATTCAGAACACAAAAACTTTAGATCAAGATCGGATTCAAAATAAGAAGGGGCAGGTTTCAAATCAGAATCACAACAAGAATCGGTTTCAGTTCTAAGTGATTTCTGTTCTAGCAAAGTCTTAACCATAAATTTGTCCAAGGCACAAGGGAATGCAAACAAATCACCAGTGATCAGTCCATGACTAGGGAAACTCAGATCAAACCAATTATCCTTGAAACAAACAAAGGAATCACAAAGTTTTCGGAAACAAAAATCTGGTTGTTGCAAAACAAGCTCAAATGATTTTTCAAGATGATCAAAACCTTTGTGATGTTTCAGAAACTGATCAAAACTCAAAACAAGACCAGAAGAGATGTCATTGTCATTTAGAAAACATTTTTGATCAAAGAGTTTATCAGGTTCAAGTTTCTCAAAAGAATGAATCATGTTATCAAAAATGGAATTTGAAACACAAAATTCTTTCACATTGTCTAGACCAAAACTTTTGACATTATGAGAACTGATTCCAACAAACAATTCAGGCAGAGAATAAATCAAATCAAGTTTCTCACAGTGCTCTTGAATGTCAGTGGATAAAATGGGAGGAGTTGTGCCGGGATCAAAGCAAAGATGACTGTCCATGTTGATGCTTGGTGCTTCCTCATCAAAGACTGGACCAAGGTCGTCTTCCTCATCAAATATGGGACCTAGATCATCATCCAAAGGTGTCCTAGTGCCAGGAAGTCGTCCGTGATGTGGTTGGTTGAATGGCTCTTCCTCAAAATCCTGTGAACTAAGAATAAGACTGCTCGGAAGCTCCGGCTCAAAACAGGTTAGTTTACTATCAAGCATCAACTCAGATTCAGGAGTAGGAAAATCACAAGTATCCTCACAATTCATCAGACTTTCAGTTGGCTCATCATCATATTCATCAAAAATTGGTAATGAATCTGAAAAATCTTTTAGATCTTCAAAGCTGCATTCAGATTTACCTTTGGGCTTTTCACTGATGAATATGGATGGCTCAGCTACAGGTGCATGTGTGGATGTGCTCTTCTTTTGGCTCTTGCTGTCGCCATCAGGGAACTCTCTTTCTCCAAAATCGTCATTGGATCGGTTGGTCCGCCTAGGGCGTTCTCTCCTTGCTGCGGGTTTAGGACGAGTCTGTTGGACACCTTGAATTTCGTCCAGCTTCTGATGGATCTGTTCTAGACGTGCATGTATAAGGTTAGCAACAGAATCATTGATCTTCCTCATCTGCAAGTTAGATAAACCAACAAAAGAATTTCCTGGTCAGCTCCTTTCATCCTTACTAGTCATGGTTCCTGAAAATTCTTAAACACAAAACGTTAGATAAAAATCTCACACACTCGAGTGTTTGATCCTCACCCACACACGTGTTTCTCTCAGTTTAAAGTGTGCACTCAAAGTCTTATACTCAAAGTTCTAAGAAGAACAACTCTAAGAATCCCCAATGAGTAGATCCAAACAAAAGAAGGTGTTTAAAGATAGAAAGATAAGAGATTTAGAGGGAACCCGCCTTAACCACCTCAAAGGCCGGATTTCTCTTCGGCCAGCAAGCTTTCTCTTCCACCACCACACCACAAACAAATCAAACTTTGAAATTTCTTTTTTTTTTTTTATACCTTTTTCTCTTTTTTTTTTTTTTTTAACAGCATAAACTTAGATCTTATTTTTTTTTTAAACTATGGTGGGTAATGAGGGGCCCGGGTTCAAGAAAGGTAGAAGAAGAAGTGTTTAGAAGAATATGGAGAGATGAGAAGATGGAATGATAAAGAGTTACCAGAAGAGTGGCTCTGATACCACTTGATACACCCTAAATCTGATCACTCGACCGGTATGAAAGATATGAACTCCGAAGAGAACTGATGGATTGAATGACGACACAAAGGGTTGCGGAATGACCCAATGATACTGTCTGGGTGCTTGAATGTCGCCTGATATGACTCACAGGTCCGACAAGGAAGCAAACTCGATCAGTTGCCGGATATGACGCACCGGTCCAACTAGAAAGAGGCGTTTGTTTGGAGCTAACCACACCAAAGAAACTAAAAGTGTTCTTCACAAAGAACAAAGAGTAAAAACTCAAATAAAAGAAGAAATTTCGTTGATGTTATTGCCATGATCAAAGATTACATTTTATAGTACTTTGAGTCAAAGATAAATAAAAGAAAGTGCAGAAAAGAATGCATAGAAAACAGAAATTTGACTAGATCTAGTCAAAGTGTGGAAAACAAGGAAGACGGTCAATGCGCGGTCTCAGATGTTGACTAGTCAAGATTCAGAAAGATGTCCAGGTTCATGCTGGTCGTACACACCATGCTGGGAAGGATACGGATACACGCGGGACGATCCACACATGTCTGAATTCGCGAGAACTGAACATCAACTGAGTTGTATATGGCAAAACTCCCTCATCCGAACTCCGTTTGATCTGATTCTTCTTCGTGGAGTTCCATAATTAAATTGAGCACATTCTCCATGTGGTTTCAAGTGAAGAAACATCATGGTTTAGAAGATATGCTTCGAACAATGAACATATATCTGTGTTGCTTCTCGGGTGGTTTGATGGTCGATCCAGCTCAGAAGGTCGAACCAACTTGCTCAGCTCGTCCGGGTGAGTGTTATTCCAGCTCAGCTCGTCCATGATAGTGTCAGTCCAGCTCACTTGAGTATTCAGCTTATCCAAGATTGCATAATCTGATGAGAAAACCTCGGCTAGGTCTAGCTGGTCGACAAGGTCACCACCTTGGCTCGTGTCCATGAACCAAACAGGACGGTGCTCGATTTTGGGTGCATCACACGTGATTAGCTAAGGCTGACAAGTTGAGACAACCGTTGGGACTAGTCACTCTCAAGTCTGGCGCATCTGATCTGAAGCAGTTGGACTCATTCTACTTGTTTATTATATTCCTAGTGTCATGTTTATTTTAATACTTGCCTAGGATATTTTCTCATCCTATTTATGTATGCTGTAACCAAGTGAATCAATTAAGGAAATTAATTCCCTCATTTCTCTTTGTCTCCTACGCCAATCTCTCTCCCTCTCTCACAATGTTTTTCACTTAACACACTTTGATTCTCATATTCTTTCAGTTTGATAAGAATCATGAAGATATTGCCATATGTCCGAACAGGCTAATCTGGAATCATCTAGATAGAAAGTGGGATATCTTCTTACTCACAACTCCTATGAGATTTATTCAACTTCCTGGTTATTCTCCACTGATTAGTGGTTCCAAATAAAGCTTCTTAGATCGTGGTTCATCCTGGTTTGATAAGAATCATGAAGATATTGCCATATGTCCGAACAGGCTAATCTGGAATCATCTGGATAGAAAGTGGGATATCTTCTTACTCACAACTCCTATGAGATTTATTCAACTTCCTGGTTATTCTCCACTGATTAGTGGTTCCAAATAAAGCTTCTTAGATCGTGGTTCATCCTGGTTTGATAAGAATCATGAAGATATTGCCATATGTCCGAACAGGCTAATCTGGAATCATCTGGATAGAAAGTGGGATATCTTCTTACTCACAACTCCTATGAGATTTATTCAACTTCCTGGTTATTCTCCACTGATTAGTGGTTCCAAATAAAGCTTCTTAGATCGTGGTTCATCCTGGTTTGATAAGAATCATGAAGATATTGCCATATGTCCGAACAGGCTAATCTGGAATCATCTGGATAGAAAGTGGGATATCTTCTTACTCACAACTCCTATGAGATTTATTCAACTTCCTGGTTATTCTCCACTGATTAGTGGTTCCAAATAAAGCTTCTTAGATCGTGGTTCATCCTGGTTTGATAAGAATCATGAAGATATTGCCATATGTCCGAACAGGCTAATCTGGAATCATCTGGATAGAAAGTGGGATATCTTCTTACTCACAACTCCTATGAGATTTATTCAACTTCCTGGTTATTCTCCACTGATTAGTGGTTCCAAATAAAGCTTCTTAGATCGTGGTTCATCCTGGTTTGATAAGAATCATGAAGATATTGCCATATGTCCGAACAGGCTAATCTGGAATCATCTGGATAGAAAGTGGGATATCTTCTTACTCACAACTCCTATGAGATTTATTCAACTTCCTGGTTATTCTCCACTGATTAGTGGTTCCAAATAAAGCTTCTTAGATCGTGGTTCATCCTGGTTTGATAAGAATCATGAAGATATTGCCATATGTCCGAACAGGCTAATCTGGAATCATCTGGATAGAAAGTGGGATATCTTCTTACTCACAACTCCTATGAGATTTATTCAACTTCCTGGTTATTCTCCACTGATTAGTGGTTCCAAATAAAGCTTCTTAGATCGTGGTTCATCCTGGTTTGATAAGAATCATGAAGATATTGCCATATGTCCGAACAGGCTAATCTGGAATCATCTGGATAGAAAGTGGGATATCTTCTTACTCACAACTCCTATGAGATTTATTCAACTTCCTGGTTATTCTCCACTGATTAGTGGTTCCAAATAAAGCTTCTTAGATCGTGGTTCATCCTGGTTTGATAAGAATCATGAAGATATTGCCATATGTCCGAACAGGCTAATCTGGAATCATCTGGATAGAAAGTGGGATATCTTCTTACTCACAACTCCTATGAGATTTATTCAACTTCCTGGTTATTCTCCACTGATTAGTGGTTCCAAATAAAGCTTCTTAGATCGTGGTTCATCCTGGTTTGATAAGAATCATGAAGATATTGCCATATGTCCGAACAGGCTAATCTGGAATCATCTGGATAGAAAGTGGGATATCTTCTTACTCACAACTCCTATGAGATTTATTCAACTTCCTGGTTATTCTCCACTGATTAGTGGTTCCAAATAAAGCTTCTTAGATCGTGGTTCATCCTGGTTTGATAAGAATCATGAAGATATTGCCATATGTCCGAACAGGCTAATCTGGAATCATCTGGATAGAAAGTGGGATATCTTCTTACTCACAACTCCTATGAGATTTATTCAACTTCCTGGTTATTCTCCACTGATTAGTGGTTCCAAATAAAGCTTCTTAGATCGTGGTTCATCCTGGTTTGATAAGAATCATGAAGATATTGCCATATGTCCGAACAGGCTAATCTGGAATCATCTGGATAGAAAGTGGGATATCTTCTTACTCACAACTCCTATGAGATTTATTCAACTTCCTGGTTATTCTCCACTGATTAGTGGTTCCAAATAAAGCTTCTTAGATCGTGGTTCATCCTGGTTTGATAAGAATCATGAAGATATTGCCATATGTCCGAACAGGCTAATCTGGAATCATCTGGATAGAAAGTGGGATATCTTCTTACTCACAACTCCTATGAGATTTATTCAACTTCCTGGTTATTCTCCACTGATTAGTGGTTCCAAATAAAGCTTCTTAGATCGTGGTTCATCCTGGTTTGATAAGAATCATGAAGATATTGCCATATGTCCGAACAGGCTAATCTGGAATCATCTGGATAGAAAGTGGGATATCTTCTTACTCACAACTCCTATGAGATTTATTCAACTTCCTGGTTATTCTCCACTGATTAGTGGTTCCAAATAAAGCTTCTTAGATCGTGGTTCATCCTGGTTTGATAAGAATCATGAAGATATTGCCATATGTCCGAACAGGCTAATCTGGAATCATCTGGATAGAAAGTGGGATATCTTCTTACTCACAACTCCTATGAGATTTATTCAACTTCCTGGTTATTCTCCACTGATTAGTGGTTCCAAATAAAGCTTCTTAGATCGTGGTTCATCCTGGTTTGATAAGAATCATGAAGATATTGCCATATGTCCGAACAGGCTAATCTGGAATCATCTGGATAGAAAGTGGGATATCTTCTTACTCACAACTCCTATGAGATTTATTCAACTTCCTGGTTATTCTCCACTGATTAGTGGTTCCAAATAAAGCTTCTTAGATCGTGGTTCATCCTGGTTTGATAAGAATCATGAAGATATTGCCATATGTCCGAACAGGCTAATCTGGAATCATCTGGATAGAAAGTGGGATATCTTCTTACTCACAACTCCTATGAGATTTATTCAACTTCCTGGTTATTCTCCACTGATTAGTGGTTCCAAATAAAGCTTCTTAGATCGTGGTTCATCCTGGTTTGATAAGAATCATGAAGATATTGCCATATGTCCGAACAGGCTAATCTGGAATCATCTGGATAGAAAGTGGGATATCTTCTTACTCACAACTCCTATGAGATTTATTCAACTTCCTGGTTATTCTCCACTGATTAGTGGTTCCAAATAAAGCTTCTTAGATCGTGGTTCATCCTGGTTTGATAAGAATCATGAAGATATTGCCATATGTCCGAACAGGCTAATCTGGAATCATCTGGATAGAAAGTGGGATATCTTCTTACTCACAACTCCTATGAGATTTATTCAACTTCCTGGTTATTCTCCACTGATTAGTGGTTCCAAATAAAGCTTCTTAGATCGTGGTTCATCCTGGTTTGATAAGAATCATGAAGATAATGGCATATGTCCGAACAGGCTAATCTGGAATCATCTGGATAGAAAGTGGGATATCTTCTTACTCACAACTCCTATGAGATTTATTCAACTTCCTGGTTATTCTCCACTGATTAGTGGTTCCAAATAAAGCTTCTTAGATCGTGGTTCATCCTGGTTTGATAAGAATCATGAAGATATTGCCATATGTCCGAACAGGCTAATCTGGAATCATCTGGATAGAAAGTGGGATATCTTCTTACTCACAACTCCTATGAGATTTATTCAACTTCCTGGTTATTCTCCACTGATTAGTGGTTCCAAATAAAGCTTCTTAGATCGTGGTTCATCCTGGTTTGATAAGAATCATGAAGATATTGCCATATGTCCGAACAGGCTAATCTGGAATCATCTGGATAGAAAGTGGGATATCTTCTTACTCACAACTCCTATGAGATTTATTCAACTTCCTGGTTATTCTCCACTGATTAGTGGTTCCAAATAAAGCTTCTTAGATCGTGGTTCATCCTGGTTTGATAAGAATCATGAAGATATTGCCATATGTCCGAACAGGCTAATCTGGAATCATCTGGATAGAAAGTGGGATATCTTCTTACTCACAACTCCTATGAGATTTATTCAACTTCCTGGTTATTCTCCACTGATTAGTGGTTCCAAATAAAGCTTCTTAGATCGTGGTTCATCCTGGTTTGATAAGAATCATGAAGATAATGGCATATGTCCGAACAGGCTAATCTGGAATCATCTGGATAGAAAGTGGGATATCTTCTTACTCACAACTCTTATGAGATTTATTCAACTTCCTGGTTATTCTCCACTGATTAGTGGTTCCAAATAAAGCTTCTTAGATCGTGGTTCATCCTGGTTTGATAAGAATCATGAAGATATTGCCATATGTCCGAACAGGCTAATCTGGAATCATCTGGATAGAAAGTGGGATATCTTCTTACTCACAACTCCTATGAGATTTATTCAACTTCCTGGTTATTCTCCACTGATTAGTGGTTCCAAATAAAGCTTCTTAGATCGTGGTTCATCCTGGTTTGATAAGAATCATGAAGATATTGCCATATGTCCGAACAGGCTAATCTGGAATCATCTGGATAGAAAGTGGGATATCTTCTTACTCACAACTCCTATGAGATTTATTCAACTTCCTGGTTATTCTCCACTGATTAGTGGTTCCAAATAAAGCTTCTTAGATCGTGGTTCATCCTGGTTTGATAAGAATCATGAAGATATTGCCATATGTCCGAACAGGCTAATCTGGAATCATCTGGATAGAAAGTGGGATATCTTCTTACTCACAACTCCTATGAGATTTATTCAACTTCCTGGTTATTCTCCACTGATTAGTGGTTCCAAATAAAGCTTCTTAGATCGTGGTTCATCCTGGTTTGATAAGAATCATGAAGATAATGGCATATGTCCGAACAGGCTAATCTGGAATCATCTGGATAGAAAGTGGGATATCTTCTTACTCACAACTCTTATGAGATTTATTCAACTTCCTGGTTATTCTCCACTGATTAGTGGTTCCAAATAAAGCTTCTTAGATCGTGGTTCATCCTGGTTTGATAAGAATCATGAAGATATTGCCATATGTCCGAACAGGCTAATCTGGAATCATCTGGATAGAAAGTGGGATATCTTCTTACTCACAACTCCTATGAGATTTATTCAACTTCCTGGTTATTCTCCACTGATTAGTGGTTCCAAATAAAGCTTCTTAGATCGTGGTTCATCCTGGTTTGATAAGAATCATGAAGATAATGGCATATGTCCGAACAGGCTAATCTGGAATCATCTGGATAGAAAGTGGGATATCTTTCTTACTCACAACACTTATGAGATTTATTCAACTTCCTGGTTATTCTCCACTGATTAGTGGTTCCAAATAAAGCTTCTTAGATCGTGGTTCATCCTGGTTTGATAAGAATCATGAAGATATTGCCATATGTCCGAACAGGCTAATCTGGAATCATCTGGATAGAAAGTGGGATATCTTCTTACTCACAACTCCTATGAGATTTATTCAACTTCCTGGTTATTCTCCACTGATTAGTGGTTCCAAATAAAGCTTCTTAGATCGTGGTTCATCCTGGTTTGATAAGAATCATGAAGATATTGCCATATGTCCGAACAGGCTAATCTGGAATCATCTGGATAGAAAGTGGGATATCTTCTTACTGGTGCAGCCCTGGAATGGCTGTCTCTCCCTGGATCTCTTGTAGGTGGGTAGATGCTTGGATAATCCTTGCAAACAGAGAATCAAAGACTCAATCTGCTTCAAGGCTTGTGGATAGATGATAGATGTTGATGATGAACTTTGCTAAAGAGCTATGGATTGCTCAGAAGCTGTTTTGCTACTCAAAGACACAGAATCACCCTGTATTGTCTAAGATGGATTCACAAGGAATTCCTTCCTTTAAGTGAGGTCAATGTTCTTAAGCTGAACAGAGAAAGCAAGAGACAAAAGCAAGCAAAGCTGCTGTAAAATTATTAGATTCAAAGTTGTGTCTCTCTTGGCTGCTGCCGTGAGTTTTAAAACAAAAACAAGGTCTAACCTAACCAATTTGGTTAGCAATTTCGAAATCCCCTCCTAATCCCAATTAAAATTGGTTTACTAATCCTAATTTGTCTCTGGTTTGAATTAAATGAAAACCAAGAAACCCAAATAAGCCCAGCCCAATTACATTGCAATTAAATTAAACCAACAGGCTGGTTTATCTTGGTTCTCTCCTTCTGATCTTGTATCCACGAAATTGACTAAGTGTTTGAGACCCTTCACTTGTGCTCTCAGCCTTGATCTGGTTACTAGTCCATTCCACAAGCTAGCTAGCTCATCTGGTGCTTCTCTTCTCAGGTCCAGTACAGGTTCATCAGCTTCAAGCTCCTCTTCTAAGTCAGGTTCAATCAGCTCTTCATCATCAGACTCACTCAGCTCTCCAATGTCTCTGGTCATGGCTACACCATCCCCTCCTCCTTTAAAAGGATTTGTCCTCAAATCCAAGCTCTGTAGGATGATAGAACCTTGATCACTCAACAACAGATTGCATGATCTGGCCTTGGGAGATATGATCACTTCTCTAATCTCTCCAGGGTCAAACACAAAGTATTGCAATCCTTCTTCATGTCTCAACAATATCTTGGAACTTTTCTCAAGGCATGTAGCTTCTAAGGTTGATGATTCCTCCACTTTGTTGAGTTTAAAGCTGGCTGCTCCACTCCAGGATGATCCTACACACTTCCTGCTGATGAACATGAGACCATGTACTCTCAGTTTAACCTCCTTATGGTCAGGGGGTCGTGTGGTATGGTCCCCATACTCATCCTCCAGTTCTGGCTTCTCTTTAACCACCACCAGTTCATGTTTAGCTCTGCTCAGCTTGTTCTGATCAGCTATGAACCTGATAAAGGACTTGTTGCCTCCTGACTCTCCTTCATTCTCTCTGCAACTAGTTTGGATCACACCATTCTCTCTCCCTTTAAAAAGATTTGACCACAAATCTTCTTCTTCAAGAGTGAATGAACTCTGCAAATCAAACTTGAAGGCTGCTGCTTTCTGTTCCAGAATTTTGTGACTTTTTCTAAACACACAAAAGCTTCCTCCAGGTTCAAAAATAACTTGTTGCAGGCCCTTAACAACTCTCAGATGCTCCACTAAGCTTAGCTGAAGACATACAATAGGTCTGATCAGAAACTCACAAGATAAACTCTTAAAACTATCACCTTGCTCAACAGTATAAAACACCAATTCAAGAGCTTTAGATGACCCTTTAGGAACTTCTTCTTCTTGTTTTGTTTGATCAGGCACGTGGCTACACTCAGCTTCTGCAACTTGTACTTCCTCCTCTAGCTTTAGACAAAGAGTTGTTGGTTCTGATTCACTTTCATGACTCTCCTCAATCTGTTTTATTGGTGAAGCTAATATAGAAGTTTGCAGCTTCTCCTCCTCTTGTTTCAGTGATAGATCAGGAACAACAGATCTTCTCCCAGCAGGTTTTGATGGTAGTTTAGACCAACAGGCAAGCTGTTCTAAAGTAGTTAGCTTTGTTGCTGCTTCTGGCTTTAGTTCAGGAAGTTTCCACTGTGACACAAACCTCTTCTTCATCAAGCTCTTCATCTCATCCCATGAAGTAATTTGTGATTTTTTTTTCAAATCTCCTTGTCTGAGAAACTCTTTGCCACCATGTGAATGCACTTCCACAGAGTCCAGTGACTGCTAGACAAACCTTCTTCTTTTCAGTGTAGTATTTGCAGCCAAAAATAAACTCCATCTTCTTTTCCCAATCCAGGTATGCCTTTGTATCAATCTTCCCATAGAAGGATGGAATTGTAAGCTCTTCTCCATATCCAGACATAGAATACTGCTTGCTAACTGATAGATTTCGAAATCCTAGGATAAAACTTCAAACCCTAACCTTCAAGAGGCTCTGATACCACTTGGTGCAGCCCTGGAATGGCTGTCTCTCCCTGGATCTCTTGTAGGTGGGTTAAAGCTTTGATAATCCTTGCAAACAGAGAATCAAAGACTCAATCTGCTTCAAGGCGTGTGGATAGATGATAGATGTTGATGATGAACTTTGCTAAAGAGCTATGGATTGCTCAGAAGCTGTTTTGCTACTCAAAGACACAAGATCACCTTGTATTGTCTAAGATGGGTTCACTAGAATTTCCTTCCCTTAGTGAGATCAATGTTCTTGAGCTGAACAGAGAAAGCTAGAGACTTTGAAACAAGCAAAGCTGCTGTAAAATTATTAGATTCAAAGTTGTGGTCTCTCTTGGCTGCTGCCGAGAGTTTAAAACAAAACAAGGTCTAACCTAACCAATTTGGTTAGCAATTTCGAAATCCCCCCCTAATCCCAATTAAAATTGGTTTATCTAATCCTAATTTGTCTCTGGTTTGAATAAATGAAAAACCAAGAAAACCAAATAAGCCCAGCCCAATTACATTGCAATTAAATTAAACCAACAGGCTGGTTTATCTTGGTTCTCTCCTTCTGATCTTGTACCACGAAATTGACTAAGTGTTTGAGACCCTTTCACTGTGCTCTCAGCCTTGATCTGGTTACTAGTCCATTCCACAAGCTAGCTAGCTCATCTGGTGCTTCTCTTCTCAGGTCCAGTACAGGTTCATCAGCTTCAAGCTCCTCTT
>NW_026618435.1:0-12218 GCF_000801105.2 Raphanus sativus
ATAAAAGTTACTGCTCAGTTAAAGGTAAAAGGAAGTTACCTTGATGGTGAGAAGAGATGGCAAGTGCTTTGGACTAAGGAAGAGTCTATGAATAGTGATCAGACCATTGTGGTCTGTGTGGAGGAAGAGAGGCGAGCATAGACAGCTTTGGACAGGCTGTAAAGGTCCAAAGCATGTGAGCTCTCTCAGCCCTTCATTTCAAACCAGCCAGCCTTGCCATGTTGACCTCACATGCTTAGCATAGTGTTTTCTCTTTAGCTTCTGCGCAAACCCTTGTCTTACTTCTCTATATATATACTCTTGTAATCACAACTTTGAGACTAATGAGAAATGTTCCTCCCAAATAGTAATTTCTGGTTTCTTCATTCTTAATCTCTTAGATCTTTGATTCACAAACTCTCTCAATCTCTTAAAACTCTTTCTAATCTCTAAAATATCATGGTATCAGAGCCAGGTTCATTAAAAGAAAGAGTATTTCGTGATCTTTGAAGAATGTTCTTGAGTGTTCTTGAGTGTTCTTGAGTTTTTTGGTGAGCTAGATCTTTGAAAATTTGAGTTTGAGTCTGTTGGTGTTTCTTTTGGAGGACAAGTTACAAGGAGGTTCCTTTAGGTGTTTGACAAGCTCAGAAGGAGAGTCTAGCTTGCTGAGAAGCTTGGCGAGTTGTTTGGAGAGTCTTGGAGGAAGATCTAAGCTATAGCTTAGTACTTTGGATGTCGTTTGTGGATTGCTGAGTCTTGTGTGTTGATCTCTGTGTTTGCGGTTGATTATTGATGAATAACAACCAGTGTAACAGGGAAATGGAGTGGAGTTGTTCAAGCTGGTTGAAGACAGCCTTGGAGAGCTGTGGGATTGGGAGAAATGATGTAAAGGTGGGATCTTTGAAGGAGGTCACTACTGATGGTAGGAATATAAACCTCTGATTTCTCCATCATGAACATCTGAAGAACATCAAGAACAACTAGTAGCCAGTGGTAGGGCTTTCAAAGATATTATCAGAGTGAGAAAAAGAAATTTATAGAAGAAATGGATGAACTTTGCTATTTTTGGCAAAATCTGGAAATGAAAAAGAAGAACACCCCAAGAACAGGATGAACTTTGCCAAAAATAGAAATAAAAACACAGAATTTGCGGAAGACAATTAGGTTTCAAGAGCTTGTTGCTCTGATACCATGTAAGAAATGATAGAAATATGAGAATCAAAGAGAGAAATATTGCTGGAGAAATGAAGAACAAGAGATAGAGAGTGAGAGAGTGAGTGTGACGAGTTTTAGAGAGAGAGAAGGAGAGAAATCATTTTCCTTAGTTTATTATGTTGCATACAGAGTTGAATAAATAGAGGAACAATCTGAATCAAGACAACAGAGGAAACAATAAACAAATGAGGACCAGAGCAGGCCCAAGTCACTCTCAGCTGGACCAGAAAGGGACAGCTCCTTTGACTCTCTCCTCCTTATCTTCACATGTGACTTTGGTCTGTCAACTACTCCCAACAGCTATATCCACTTGCTTCAACTTGTTTACTTCTTCCAGAACCTAAGTAGGCGCAAGGGAAGCTTTTGAACTCGTCTCCCTCCTTTCCTTGCCTTCCAAGGCAAGTTTAGATCAAGGCTTGTATGGGCAAGCTTGATTTCCAAGTAACCTCCAATACTTGCCTAATCCGGATGCACTTGTTCCTTCTTGTTTCCTACTGATTTAACTCCACTCTTACTGCTTCTTATTGCTTCATCTCAACACTCCCCCTCAAGCTTGACCATGTGGAACAAGTCAAGATTGGAAGACCATGAAGCATTCCCTCATTAAAACCTTGATATGCAAAACCCAGTGGGACAAAAACATATCAAGGAAAGAGTAGAATACTCCATGGAAAGGGGATCACTGAGATGAAAGATCCACAAGTCCAAGCTTTGAATGAATGAACTCGCAGACCTTAGAACTTGCGGCTTTGGTGAAGATATCAGCTAGCTGGTCTTCACTTCTGGTGTAACATGGGAGGATGATCTTCTGCTCAACAGCTTGCCTCACCTTGTGGCAATCCACTTCAATGTGTTTGGTTCTTTCAAGGAAGACAGAGTTGCTGGCAATGTGTATAGCAGCCTGATTATCACAATGCATATGTTGGCTCACTTGGTTCACAGCAAAACAGATGTCTGGCCTTGTGATGGTCAGATAGATGAGCTTTCCAACCATCCTCCTGTACCTCTTCACATCTTCAAATGGTTTGTCCTCAAACTCCCCCTTACGCAGTACCTTGTACCCATCTTCTAGTGGGGTCTTTGCTATCTTTCTTCCTAGATCACCTGCCTCACTCAACATATCAAGTGTGTACTTCCTTTGGTTTAAGAATAGCCCTTCTTTAGATCGGCATATCTCAATCCCTAGGAAGTACTTTAGTTCACCCAAGTCTTTAATATCAAATGAGGACTTGAGGAAAGCCTTAGTTGAGATGATACCTTCTTTATCACTCCCTGTGATGATAATGTCATCAACATAGATCAATATGACTATGATGCCTTGCTGTGTGGTGAGAGTAAAGAGGGTGTGATCCGCTTCAGACTTGTTGAATCCCCTTCCATTGAGAGTTGTGCTGAGTTTATGATACCAGGCTCTTGGAGATTGCTTTAACCCATATATTGCTTTCCTTAACCTGAGTACATTTCCGGGCTGCACAAGATCTTCTAGGCCTGGGATTCTGACCCGAACCGGACAGTCCGAACCGAACCGAACCGAAAATTATGAAATTCGGTTATCGTTCGGTTATTGAGAGCAAACCGATCGGAATGATTTTACAAAATGTTCGGTTAGTGCATCGGTTCGGTTCGGTTCATGATATCCGATCGGTTAACCGATATTTAACCTAGGTATATATATGTATCTTATTAACCTAAACAAACCTAATCTCTCTTTTCGTCCTCAAACTCGAGCGGCAGCTTCGTCGGATTCTCAACCCTAGCAACTCGTCTTCTTCGTCTGATTCTTCCATCTTTTCGACCACTCTCTGTTCTGTGTAGGTAAGTTCTTCACTCTCTTCTCTAGTTATGTGTATTTTTTGAGTTTGTGATTGATTTGACATTTAGGGTTTCTGTCGAAATCAATAGGGGCTAATGATTTGGCTTAAATGATGGGTCGATTATCAGTGTGAGAGTGTCTCTTAGTGTTTGATTTGGATCGAAGGATGAGTTTGGATAGATTTGAGATTTAGGGTTCTTGTTGAGATCTGTAAATTACAAGAGGCTAATGTCTCAAATTTTTTTTTCATTGTCGAGATCTGTAAATTACAAGAGAATCTCATCATTAGAGTTAAAGGTAATAATGTCAATCTATCTCAATTGTTTTGTGTCTCTTTTGTGTATTTGTTTTGCTTTTTTACTGATTTTCTACGTTTAATAAGTTGCAGGTCGGAGTTCAAGCATTATGGTGACCCTTAATTTTCTATTGTTTTGTTTGTTGGACATTATAAGATTTGTTGGACATTATAACTTTATAAGATTTGAGTCATAGATTCATAGATTTAGAATGCTGGATCTTCATTGAGAAAGGATGAACAATATGTATGTTGGTTTTTGCTGTATATGTTTTTTGGCTGATAAATTTGGATTTTACAGGTCATAACCGAGAAAATTAAATTAACTCAAAAACCGAAGATAACCGAGAAAACCGAAAAAACCGAGTGTAACCGAAAAAAATATTTTTTTTTGCTAATTATTATAGAAATCGGTTATTTTCGGAAATAAATTGAAAACCGAAAATAACCGACTTCCGAACCGAATCGAACCGAATTTAATTTCGGTTTTCTTCGGAATCAGTTTTAAAAATTACGGTTAACCGAAAACCGAAATTTCGGTTCGGTTCGGTTTCGGAAAACCGAAATCGCAGGCCTAAGATCTTCCATACCAGGAGGTGGTCTCATATAGACTTCATCTTCTAGTTCGCCTTGGAGGAAAGCATTCTTGACATCCATTTGCCATAGATCCCACTCTAGGTTTACTGCCAGTGAGAGAACCACTCTGATCGTGTGAAGCTTTGCCACTGGTGCAAAGGTATCCAAGTAATCCTCATAGACCTGAGTGTAGCCTCTTGCTACAAGTCTTGTTTCCTCCTTTCTGGCTTTCCATTGCTCCATACTTGATTGTGAAGAGAAGCCGGCTTGTCACTGCTTTCTTTCCTTTAGGAAGCTTACTTTCAAAGTATGTTCCATTCTTTTCCATAGCTCCCATCTCATCTCCAACAGATGCTCTCCACTCCTCATCCTGCATAGCTTCCTCATATGTCTTGGAATCCATTCTTGATCCAATTCAGTGATGAAGGCTTGATGCTCCACTGGATACCTTGCAAGAGAACATACTGCTTGGATTGGATGAGCTACTGCTTGATTGTTGAAATACACTCTTGTAATTTGTCCAGTTTGAGGCTGGTGTTTCTCTGCCTTGTGCTTCTCCTAAGCAGTGGCTGAGCAACCTGCTCCTCCTCCACATTCTGCTCGCTTGAAACTCACCACTGGTTCCTCTTGACTGCTGTGATGCTGTTCCTCTTGTGCATGATCCTCATGATTCTCAGCTTGATCATGACTTGCTGAAATATCCTCTTGATGTTTTCAGCTTGATTGTCCCCCTCAGGATCAAGGTGAGTAACTTCTATACTCTCGTTAGTAATTCCTGGTCCTGGTGGAATTGTTGCTTCTTCTTGTACACCGGTTGTCCTCTCAATAGGTACACTGATGCCAAGGCTCTCCATGACTCTTCTGAGATTATCAGCTCTATCTGAAGTAGGTGGGATAGATTCTCCAAATCTTCCCAATTCTTTCCCATCATAGTAACGGAACTTGACTCTCGTGAGATTAAGACCCTCCTGGTCTCTGGTACATAACATTTGTAGCCTTTTTGGTGAGGAAATACCCAATGAACACTGCCTTTGTGCTTCTTGCATCAAGCTTGTTCCTCTGCCCTCCTGGTACCAATACAAAACAGATACATCCAAACACCCGCATGTGATCCAGAGATGGCTTGCTCTTGTTGAGAACTTCATAAGGAGATATGTCATTGAGAACTCTAGTTGGGGTTCTGTTGATCAGATGACAAGCAGAAACCACAGCATCACTCCAGAACCTCTTTGGAACACTCATGTGGAACATCATTGATCTAGCCACCTCCATAAAATGCCTGTTCTTCCTTTCAGCAACTCCATTTTGCTGAGGAGTATAAGGACAACTGGTCTGATGGATAATCCCTTGTTGAGATAAAAATTGCTTGAAAGCTCCACTTGTGTACTCTCCACCATTATCAGACCTGAGAATCTTCACCTTAGCACTGAAGTGGTTGGTGACATGAGAATGATAATTCTTGAAAGCTTCCAAGACTCTGTCCTTAGACTGGATCAGTGTTACCCAGTGTACTTGGACTTCTCATCAATGAAGGTGACAAAGTACTTGTGATTTTCTCTGGACATACAGGGAGCAGTCCACACATCAGAGTGAACCAGATCAAAGCACTTCTCATAGATTGTGCTTGACCTTGGAATTACTGTCTTGCAATGCTTCCCCAAGATGCAGGCTTCACACTCATCATTTTTAAACACCACTCCAGGAAGCATCAGATTTAAGCTCTAGTGTGCGGATGTCCAATCTAGCATGCCATATGATGCTCTCAACCCCAGCAGATATACTGACAAGCAACGTGAGGAGGATTCAGCTAGTTTAGTCTTCTGGAGATGATACAACTCCTGATGGCTGTGAACCTCTTCCAATAACCTGCCCTGTCTTTAAATCTTGAAATTCAACCTCATCTGGTCTGAAGACAACCTGACAACTCAGATCAACAGTAGCTCTCCTCACAGATAACAGGTTAGATGTAAACTTAGGCATATATAAGGCGGTTGATTCCCTATCAAACAACCTAAGGTTCCTATCCCTTCTATCTTCACCTTATCACCATTAGCTATCAGAACATTTCCAGTGGCAGGTTGGATATCACTAATCAAGTTCCTATCACTAATCATGTGATGACTAGCTCCTGAATCTATAATAATGGGTTTAGAGTCAGGAGGTGATATACCAGCCTTCTTGGATGAGATAAGGGATTGGCAGCTTTGATAAAAGAGATCCAAGTCTCTCCTGGTTGCTGGACCATCAGTGTTGGTTGCACCAGTCTCACTTCTCCACCCTTCTTCTTTAGTGGGATTACTACTAAGCGCTGAGTACATGGTTCTTCCTTGAATCACTGAATGCTCAAACTCCTTGAGCTCATAACCATCTGATTGACTTCTAAGAGCACCAGCTTCTCTTAAGTCTGGTACTTTTCCTTCTCTAAGGAAATAATTTATCAGTTTGTTGTAGGTTGAATCCAGGTGCAGCAGTAAGCTCAGAAACTTGTCTGCTCATAAACAACTTGAAGACTCTCCCATAAACTTCCATAGCCAGTCTGAAGAGTCTCCACAGGTTCCTGGCGGTTTGAATGTGAGAGTGTGCCTTCAAGATTGGTGTAGACAGAGAGTTGTGTATGATTCCAAGTGTTTGCTGGTCTTCTTGAACCCACTTGTGGTCACGCCTCATGCGTGTGTGCTTGCTATCCTCTTGAGTCATCTTCTTTGAAGTTCCAGCCTCCATGATGTGGCTGTCCCAAAGACCATGACTCCCCAAGGTGAATCTGGCCACTCTTGACCATATCAGATAATTAGACCCTCAAGAGTTACAGGAATATAAACCTCTGATTTTCTCCATCATGAACATCTGAAGAACATCAAGAACAACTAGTAGCCAGTGGTAGGGCTTTCAAAGAATTATCAGAGTGAGAAAAGAAATTTATAGAAGAAATGGATGAACTTTGCTATTTTTGGCAAAATCTGGAAATGAAAAAGAAGAACACCCCAAGAACAGGATGAACTTTGCCAAAAATAGAAATAAAAACACAGAATTTGCGGAAGACAATTAGGTTCAAGAGCTTGTTGCTCTGATACCATGTAAGAAATGATAGAAATATGAGAATCAAAGAGAGAAATATTGCTGGAGAAATGAAGAACAAGAGATAGAGAGTGAGAGAGTGAGTGTGACGAGTTTTAGAGAGAGAGAAGGAGAGAAATCATTTTCCTTAGTTTATTATGTTGCATACAGAGTTGAATAAATAGAGGAACAATCTGAATCAAGACAACAGAGGAACAATAAACAAATGAGGACCAGAGCAGGCCAAGTCACTCTCAGCTGACCAGAAAGGGACAGCTCCTTTGACTCTCTCCTCCTTATCTTCACATGTGACTTTGGTCTGTCAACTACTCCCAACAGCTATATCCACTTGCTTCAACTTGTTTACTTCTTCCAGAACCTAAGTAGGCGCAAGGGAAGCTTTTGAACTCGTCTCCCTCCTTTCCTGCCTTCCAAGGCAAGTTTAGATCAAGGCTTGTATGGGCAAGCTTGATTTCCAAGTAACTCCAATACTTGCCTAATCCGGATGCACTTGTTCCTTCTTGTTTCCTACTGATTTAACTCCACTCTACTGCTGATCTTATTGCTTCATCTCAAACTTTTTGAAGGAGGTCACTACTGATGAGAGTAATGATGTAAAGGTGGAGTCTTTGAAGGAGATGGCTACTGATGGGAGTACACTGCTCAAGGGGATTGAAGAAGTTCATGAGAACAAGATCAGTCTTAGGAGAGTGTGTGAGGCCAAGGAGGGGATCCTTGGAGTTAGAGATCATCTAATGGAGCTGCAACACTTGTGGGATGAACTACAAGGGTTGAGAACTCGTGTGGATGCTACACCAAAGCAAGAGGTGATAGCAAGGCTCTTGGTGAGCATGGAGTTATCTTATGGATGGCTAGTAGAGATGGTTCTCAATGGAGAACAACTCGCAGATGTGGAAGGAATGTGTGTGCTGGTGGAGAGAGCACACAAGATGAGAGAAGAGGTTAACCATGAGTAGGAGTGAGGGCTCATGGAGGCTAACCAGGAGTAGGAGTGAGAGCTTCCGGAAGAAGAGGAAAGGGAGAATGCTTGCTAAGGGGTTTAGCAACATGATAAGGTGTAGGAAGAGAGTTGTGGGAGTATGCAACTACTCTGCCTATATGGGAGAAGGAAGCATGGTTCCAAAGAAGCCAGAAGTAGATGAGCATGTAACCAAGGAGGAATGGAGTGAGTTTGTTAAGCATATGTATGCTTTGGTTACGACCCGGAGGGATAGCTCTCCTACCAAAGCATACACATCAAACAAACCCATTATCATTGATTCTGGTGCAAGTCATCACATGATCAGTGATAGACATCTACTAAAGGATATAAAAATCCAGTGGAGGAGTAAAGATAGCAAATGGGGACATGATCCCCATAGAAGGAGTGGGGAAGCTCAAACTGTTTGACAAGGAGACTAATGCATTCTACATGCCTCGGTTTGAATCAAACTTGCTATCAGTGAAGAGAGCAACGGTTGATCTAGGTTGTCAAGTAGTATTTAGGCCAGAAGAAGTGGAGTTTCAAGACTTAAAGACTGGAAGAGTCATTGGTAGAGGTGATAGCAAGAATCAGCTATACCATCTACTTGTGACCAAGGAGTTTCCTAATCCTATGTGTTTGAGCAGTGCTGCTGAGAAAGTGGACAACATGATTTGGCATGCAAGGCTAGGACATCCACACGCTCGTGCTATTGGATTGGTAATGCCTAAAATGTCATTCAACCACTTGGAGTGTGAAGCATGCATTCTAGGGAAGCATTGTAGGACAGTGTTCCCAACTTCAGAGACAACCTATGAGCATTGCTTTGATCTAGTTCACTCGGATGTGTGGACTGCTCCATGCATGTCTAGAGATAGCCAGAAGTACTTTGTGACTTTCATTGATGAGAAGTCAAAGTATACTTGGCTGACATTGCTTCCATCTAAGGACAGGGTGTTGGAGGCGTTTATGAACTTCCAGGCATATGTATCCAATCAATACAATGCCTCGGTGAAGATATTGAGGTCAGATAATGGAGGTGAATACATCAGCAATGCATTCAAGAGCCATCTAGCCAAGCATGGGATTGTGCACCAGACTAGTTGTCCTTATACACCACAGCAGAATGGTGTAGCTGAGAGGAAGAATAGGCACTTAATGGAGGTTGCAAAGGTCAATGATGTTTCATGCAAATGTCCCAAAGAAATTTTGGGGAGAGATGCTGTGCAAACTGCTTGCTATTATCAACCGGGTCCCAACAAGGATTCTGAAGGATGTGTCTCCATTTGAGGTGTTGAATAAGAAGAAGCCTTTCATTGATCATCTAAGGGTATTTGGATGTGTGTGCTATGTGATGACTCCAGGAGAGCTGAGGAACAAGTTGGAAGCCAAGAGTACAAAGGCTATGTTCATTGGATACTCCAACACAACAAAAGGGTTATAAGTGTTATGATCCTGATGAAAAGAGAGTGATGGTGTCTAGAGAAGTGAGGTTTGTTGAAACAAAAGGGTATTATGAAGAAAAGGAGTGGGAGAATTTGAAGGATTTGTCTCAAGCTCCATCTGATAGGGCAACAACACTGAGAGTGATGTTGGAAAGGTTAGGGATAGGAGTATCCCTGGATCCTAGTTCTGGAAGAAGAGAGTCTTCCAACCAGCATGGTGAAGCTGTGAGAACAACTCCTCTTGATCATGAGAGGGGGAATGGAACTGAATCTCAAAATCAAGGAGATTCAAGTCAACAACATGATCAAGAGGCGACTGCTGGAGTAGAGAGTGATGCTCAATCTAGTGAAGATGAGCAAAGAGAAGATACTTCTACTGGTTCAGATACTCAATCTAGTGAAGATTGGGAGAAGATTCTGGTGGATCAAATGAGAGTGGTGAACAAGAGCCACAAGAAGAGGAACAAGTGCAAGAGTTAAGGAGAAGCACTAGGGTGAAGAGAGATTCCTCCAACTGGGTAAACACAAGGGTGTACTACAATGCCCAGGCTGTGGAGCATCCATCTCAAGCCGTGTGTTCCTTTGCAGAGTTCCCGGATGAACATGTAGCTTTCACAGTAAGCTTGGATGAGTGTTACATCCCAAGAACTTATGAGGAAGCTGTAGCTATAAAAGAATGGAGAGAATCAGTGGCTGATGAGTCTGGAGCTATGATTAAAAATGAAACTTGGTATGAGAGTGAGCTACCTAAAGGGAAGAAGGCAGTGACTAGTAAATGGGTGTTCACAATCAAGTTCTATCCTGATGGGAGAATAGAGAGGCGCAAGTCTAGGCTGGTGGCAAGAGGATTTACTCAGACATATGGTGAGGACTATGTGGAGACCTTTGCACCAGTGGCTAAACTCCATACTATCAGGATTGTATTGTCTCTAGCTGTGAATCTTGAGTGGGATTTGTGGCAGATGGATGTGAAGAATGCATTTCTTCAAGGAGAATTGGAAGATGAGGTGTATATGCATCCACCACCAGGTCTTGAACATCTAGTCAAGAAGGGCAATGTGCTGAGGTTAAAGAAAGCTATCTATGGTCTTAAGCAGTCTCCAAGGGCGTGGTACAATAAGCTAAGTACTACACTGAATGGGAGAGGATTCAGGAAGTCAGAATTGGATCACACTCTCTTTACCTTAACCACTCCATCAGGCATTATTGTGTTGCTTGTCTATGTTGATGATATCATCATCACCGGAAGTGATAAGGAAGGCATCAAGGCTACAAAGGAGTATCTTAAAGCAAGTTTTGAGATCAAAGACTTGGGAGAAATGAAATACTTTCTTGGGATTGAGATATGCAGATCAAAGGAAGGGTTGTTTCTGTCTCAAAGGAAGTATGTGATTGATCTCTTGAAAGGAGCTGATGCATATGGGGGAAAGACAGCAAAGATGCCAATGGAGGATGGTTACAAGGTTCCACGTGAGGGGGAGATTGAGGATAGCAAGCCATTTCATGATCCTAAGCTATACAGGAAGATAGTGGGGAAACTGATCTACCTTACCATCACAAGACCTGATGTGTGCTTTGCGGTGAATCAAGTGAGTCAGCACATGCAAGTTCCTAAGGAGCATCATTGGAGAATGGTGGAAAGGATCTTGATGTATCTGAATGGAACGACTGGTCTTGGAGTTTGGATGGGATGTAACAAGAGTACTGAGGTTGTAGGCTACTGTGATGCGGATTGGGCTGGAGACCGAGCAGACAGAAGATCAACAACCGGCTATTGTACATTCATTGGAGGTAATCTGTCACATGGAAGAGCAAGAAGCAGAAGGTGGTGTCTTGTTCTAGTGCTGAGGCTGAGTATAGAGCTATGCTTAAGCTCACTAACGAGCTAGTATGGATCAAGGGGATTCTGAAGCATTTGGAGATTGAGCAAGCAACTCCAATGGTGATGCACTGTGATAATCAAGCAGCCATCCATATAGCCTCTAAACTCAGTGTTCCATGAAAGAACCAAACACATTGAGGGTGGATTGTCACAAGGTGAGGCAGATGATGATACTTGGGGTATTCTGCCTTGTTACACTAGAAGTGAGGATCAGTTGGCTGATGTGTTCAAAGGCAGCAAGGCAAAAGACAATGGAGTCCATTCATATCAGATTGGGGCTCATTGATCTTTCGCCTAAGCACTAGCTTATACACTCTCCTGATCATGTGATCTCTACTCTTTCCTCATTAAGGTTTTGTCCCAATGGGTTTTCCTTAATGAGGTTTTAACGAGGGAGATCTCATGGTCCTTCCAAGCTTGACTTGTTTCACATGGTCAAGCTTGAGGGGGAGTGTTGAGATGAGATGCTAAGAAGAGAAGAGAAGAAGAGTTAAGCAGATTTGGAGATGGCACTATTACAGTAACTTTTATTTACCACAGTAAAATAAAGTTACTGCCAGTAAAGGTAAAGGAAGTTACCTTGATGGTGAGAAGAGATGGCAAGTGCTTTGGACTAAGAAGAGTCTATGAATAGTGATCAGACCGTTGTGGTCTGTGTGGAGGAAGAGAGGCGAGCATAGACAGCTTTGGACAGGCTGTAAAGGTCCAAAGCATGTGAGCTCTCTCAGCCTTCATTTTCAAACCAGCCAGCCTTGCCATGTTGACCTCACATGCTTAGCATAGTGTTTTCTCTTTAGCTTCATGCGCAACCCTTGTCTTACTTCTTCTATATTATACTCTTGTAATCACAACTTTGAGACTAATGAGAAATGTTCCTCCCAAATAGTAATTTCTGGTTTCTTCATTCTTAATCTCTTAGATCTTTGATTCACAAACTCTCTCAATCTCTTAAAACTCTTTCTAATCTCTAAAATAAT
>NW_026618436.1:0-12215 GCF_000801105.2 Raphanus sativus
CCGGATGGTGTCCAGAGGACGACGTTCCCAATCACGCAATCACTTCGAGGAACAGGATACGACCGGACTCGATAAAACCCACTACGATCCTCTGGTCATCGACTTGGTGATTCAGGATCTCGAAGTCGGCCGCATCCTCATCGATACAGGAGCACGGTCAACATTCATGTTCCGCGACACTCTGCAGGATGAACATACCCTCGGAGAAGTCATCCCAGACCAAGACCATTAACTGGATTCTCGGGCGTCACGTCCATGACCCTCGGAAAAATCAGACTCCCGGTCATGGCTAAAGAAGTCACGAAGATCGTCGAATTCGCGGTAGTGGATAACCCGGCTATCTATATACGCCATAATGGGAACTCCTTGGAATAAATGCCATGAAGGCAGTCCCCGTCCACTTACCATCTCGGCGTCAAGTTTCCAACACCAACTGGAACAGCGGTAATCTGGGGAAGCCAAAAACAGTCGCGACTCTGCTTCCTAGCCGAACATAAACTTCGCAGCAATCGGAACGCCCCAGTAGCTAACCCGAAGCGAACCAAGAAGAACCTGAGTATCTCCGAGAACTCAGCAAAAAAACAACTCGGATTTGTCCGAACAGGCCACGACTCAGGACAGCGGGAAAATCCTCGAGTCCATCGCCGAGAAAACGGATGACCTAACTCCAAGGCGACCGCCGACTTAGCCGAAACAGTCAAGGCGCCGGAAATCGTGGAGTAGTAGCAACCGCGACAGAAACAGAACTACGAGATGGCTTGATCCTCGCAAGAGGTACGTAGGCAGCTCGTCGCAACCCGACGAGTTCAGCTATCCCCCTCGCCAAAAAGGGGGGGGGGAAGATGGGGACAGACATCCTTGTACTCCCGCAAAAACGCTTTTCGCATGTAATCTACATTATAAATTATAAATTCTTTTGATTCAAACGCTTACTCAACGCGTAAACACTAAGGAAAACGAAAATCATATCTTTGAGGAACGCGAGACGTCGTTAGTTCCCGAAAAGTCTTGATTCTCCATTCTCCTCCAAACAGTCCATCCGCGACTCTAAAAACTCCACCAAACAGTCCATCCGCGACTCTAAAATTCGCTTCCGTCGATTGGCCCCGACGGAAAAATATAGAAACGTTTCACTCAATCAAATTCGTAGTCCGGCTTCTAACGGAGTCCTTTTGCATCCGACAAGGATATCATAGCGCGCTATACAAAAAATCCAAATTTTGGTTAGCTCTTCGTAAAGGAAGTAGCTCGACTCGTATCCAAACGAATCATATAAGCCGATAAGCACTTCGCAGATTCTAGAACGGTACGAGTCAGGTCGAAATCGCAAACAAGCAAAACGAAAGCCGATTTGTCATCGCATAGCTTTAGTCCGAAAGTAGACCTAGGTCTTGCCCTAAACCCGGCCTTGCTGGTATCTAAGACATCTCATAGGCATAAGTATCCAGGATACGAGATCCCAAAATTTGCCTCTTATCGCTTACAAACCTAACGTTCGCTACAAAGTGACCTATGGACCTAGCGACAAAAAAAGAGATTGAATGCGAAGTGACTACACGTATTCAGACCCTCTACACTTGACGAAAGTATAAATCAAAACGCATAGTTTATAAAAAGCAGTTATAACAGGGATTCGAAAGCCACCAACGGCCGATCCCGAAAAAATACAAAGTCACACGACCTCCTAAAGGTCGCAACACATACATACAAACGGCCACACTTGGCCTATCACAAATTATAATCAAATGCATAACAGTCGGTCAGAGATATTCCGAACGAAGAGTCGGGCTGGTCGACTTCTTCACCCCCGTCGCCTGCATTTGAACCCTCGCCTACATCCGCCGTATCTTCCGAGACTTGGATAGGATTCCACAGTTCTCGGATTCTCCCTTCGATCGGAGGAACAAAGGATTCGGCGTTGGCACATATTCTCATCGAGCCATCCATCGTGGCAAGTTCGCCGGAAAGAGAGAAGTCCTCGCGCTGCATCTTGTTAAGAGTACCGACCGAACCACGGCACTCGCGAAAATCACCTACAAAGTCCTGAGCCTCTTTGTACGCTTCGAACTCGGTAGAAAAAATTTCGGCCCTTCGGTTCAGCTCGGCGGCAGCTCTTCTCCGTCCGCTCCTTTCCGCACGAACGAGGGCTCGAGCCTGGACCTTGGTTGCCGGCGATTCTGCTCCTCCACCTCCAACCGATACTTAGCAAATTCCCTTTCCGTTTCCTCCGCTTTGAAACGGGCCAGCCGGGCAGTGCGGAAACTCCCATCGATCGATGCATTCCAAACTCTCACGGCCTGCAGAAAGGCCAAGGTCAAATAAAAAGAAAAGAGGAGTTACTCAAGTTTCAAAAACAAACCTCGTTGACCAAGCGAGCACCCTCCGCGGTCACCTTGTCCCTCTCCTCGTTGTCCAAAGACTCGTCACGGGAAAACGACGGAGGGAGTTCATCAAAGAAGTCACCCGGGGGAGGAGCATCCTGATTCCCTGAGGTAAAGCCAGGATCGTATCTCGGCGGTGCGCCATCTCCCGACGAGGTCTCAAAAGCGATCCCTTTGTCCTTACGAGGCCTCCGCCTCTGCCTTAAAGGGGCAAAAACGTAGGATCTATCATTGACACAGGGCCGCGTACCGCCTCGCGATCGGTGAAGCGCGACCGCCCCTCGAATCCGGTCGAGAGTGAAGGAGTTCCAGGAACAAGGCCTCGACCTAAAATATCCCTCTTGGTCAAGAGATCGGAAGGAACGTGCGCGAGACACCTGTTCTCTAAAAAAAAAAAAAAAAAAACACACACGTTCAGTACTCGCCTTTCGGATTCTAAGAAAGGGGATGCGACAATCTTACCTCGTTGGTACAACCAGTCCGTCGGGAATAGATGGAGAAAGCCTTCCTCGACAGACTCTCCATCTATCCTCACAAAAAAGAAACGATCAACATGATCCTTGGCGTGCGAGGTAACTCCATTGATTACCGAAAAATTGGTCCTCGCCTTCATGGAGTATACTCCGTTGATGCTCGTCGCCTTAGAGTTCCACAACCCTTCGAAATCAGCAGGGCTAAGGTCCATCCCTAACTCATAACTCAGAATCGCAACGCCAAGCCAACTCTCCAAAGCCGGCACGTTCAGCTGGCTGATTGCGATTCCGAAACGGTCGAGGGCCTGGACAATGATCCCAGGGATTGGGAACCACAGTCGGCATTGCGTCAAGAACGCCTCGTAACAAGTGAAGTAACCTTCCGGAGGATGCTCCGAACTCTCATTCCCACGGGGAATGCGAAACACGACTCCCTTCGGAACCTCATAAAACTCTCGAAGAATTCCGAGATATTCGGGGGATACTTCGCTCGGCGAGTCAATTTCCTTACGCATCCTCAGGGGTCGCCGGGGAATCGGGATCACAGGAAGGGGAGCATCAGAACAAAGACAGCGTCGCAGTACGCATTCCTGTTGATCTCTGAAACCTCGGGCTTCGGAACTTCATCCTCGGCATGAAAACTATCCGAAGACGAGTGAGATTGCCTCCTCGAGGATTTTGATCTTGAAGTCATTCTTTTCTTAAAAAGTAGAGAGAGAATTTGCAAGAGAGAGATTAACTTGAGATTCTTGGGTGAAGTAAGAATGGTAAAAGATTCACAAGTCTTTATAGGCAAAGATTTTACTATTCACCCCGACCTTCGACACGATTTCGTCTCCATACTTTCCTCACGAACCATACCGCAAGCTAGGACCTACGAACTCTACGGCTCCTAGCTAGCTGGGGGCTAACTGTTGGGGTCAAAATCGGTCAAGACGAAATCAATGTCCGAAAGTCTCGGAAAAACATTAGAGTAACCTCGAGAGACTAATTGTTAATCGAGAAACCTCGGGAAAATATTAAGTTCGAGATTGATCATCTCGAAATCAACTGCTAGAAACATTTTCTACACAAGGGAAAGCCTACGGAAAACTAAAAACGCAAAAACACGCACAAACCGAAGGAAACGAGCAGCCGACTCCGGACATGGCCGTGGCCGCCGGGCGGCTAGCCCCGTGCTGGCCGTGGCCGCCGGCGGCTAGCGCCCGTGCTGGCCGTGGCCGCCGGGCGGCTAGCCCCGTGCTGGCCATGGCCGCCGGCGGCTAGCGCCCGTGCTGGCCGTGGTCGCCGGGCGGCTAGCCCCGTGCTGGCCGTGGCCGCCGGCGGCTAGCGCCCGTGCTGGCCGTGGCCGCCGGGCGGCTAGCCCCGTGCTGGCCATGGCCGCCGGCGGCTAGCGCCCGTGCTGGCCGTGGCCGCCGGGCGGCTAGCCCCGTGCTGGCCGTGGCCTCCGGCGGCTAGCGCCCGTGCTGGCCGTGGTCGCCGGGCGGCTAGCCCCGCGCTGGCTCGGGTCGTCGGACGGCTAGTCTTCGTGCGTAAATTCTAGGCTTTCGGGTCGCCAGAAATCCGTGTTTTGCGACTTTCCGAGATCCCGCAAACAAACTCCATTTTCCTGCTCCAAGATTCCAAAGAACCCGTAAGACGTCAACGGACAGGAAGACTTCGTATAAAACGGTGATGGTTATCTTAAAACACCATGTGCCTCAGCAATGGATCGAAGATCTTCCGAAAGACTCGACATCCAAGTAGGAGCATTCTATCAAGGAAAATCGTAGAAAACAGCGGAAGACCGGAAGACGGCCCGAAAGGGACCAAACCCGATAGAACGCCCGTTTACGATTTTCTAAAAGGGATAGATATGACGGTTTACAATTATCTCCGCATAACAAGATAAATGTTAAACTTCCGAAAAGATAAATGTCAACTTTCCGAAAATAAATGTCCACTTTCCCGATAAACGCGAAAGCCGACGAAAATGGAAACAGTCCAGCCCGCGGCAGACTCAGCCCATCAGGGATAGACCGTCATATGGAGTATATAAGCAAAGCTAGGAGCAGAGGAAGGGGGATCCGAAATCAGAAGAAAGAAACCACCCCAGAGCAACTTAGAACTTAGGCGCTTATTTCCTTTTTTAGCGAGCTGCGACTCAACTAGGTTAGATCTAGGTTTTGAGACTAGCGACGATCGACAGCTCTTGTGGCCGAGATCTCGACCTGTTGTCCAACGCTCTCCGCAGATTCGGAAATAAGATTCTTTCTTTTTTGCTCTCTTTATTTTACGCATTTATTCCCAAACTAGACTTGTATTAACTTTGTCGTGCGTGGCCCAGCAGATAGCCGGGATCCTCGGGGGAAACTAGGTCAACTTAGTTTTCCTACGTTTTAACTTAACTAAAATCGACAGTGCGTATTTCGGTTCCCACAAGGGATTACGGCTACTAAACTAGCATTTCTGCAATCTAGAGACGCAAAGATTGCTGATATGGCTAGTGAGATTTAAGAATTGAAGGGCATGGTCCGAGAGTTAGCTGGAAAGAAGGTACTCGTTTTCACTACATTTACTCAACTGGTCTGATTACAGTTAATAATTAATAATGGTTTTCTCTTCTCACAGAAAACTAATGGTGAGACTGAAACATCTGAGACAAGTGCTGGATTCAAAGAAGGAGTCAGAGTACAAATACTGGATTGGTTTGAGTCAGAAGATGTAGTTGTTGGTGAAGGAGAATTTTGCTCTGATGAACCGATGTACAAAATTGGTCGTGTGCCTATTGGTCCTAATGCAGTGGCTGTTATTGTTAAGTCTGCATTAATCTCTGAAGCTTTTCTCTGGAGGCCTACGACAGATGTATTATCTCTTGGGGACGCAGTGGGATGCAAAGTAGCTTGGCCAATAAATAAAGTGGTTTTGGACAGGAATCCAGTAGCGTCTCAAGATGTATTGATGGTAAAGTTTTTTAATCTAGTACTTTTTCGACATAAGTATAGGTCTCTCATAGCAACACAAGGAAGGCGAAACTCGAAGATGCAAAATCTATGACTGGACTTCAGAAGAAGAAGAGGTTATTGCTGAAGGTTTCCTGTGCTCATCTAATTCCAAAGAGATGGTTAACAATATACCTCTGGGTCCAAATGCGGTGAGCATTGAAGTGGTGAAGGTGTTTAAAGATAATGCTCATTTGTGGAGGCCAACTGCGGAGATGTTTTTGATTGGTGATGCAATTAACGAGAAAATCGCATGGCCACTCCTCAAGTTTGAAATCATGGCTTCGATCACTACAGCTGCAACACCTGCAAAACCTGCAGCCACGAAAACAGCATCACCTACCAAACCAGCAAAGAAAAAAGCAATGGTATGTTATTGAAATGAATAACCTTGTATTTGTTTGTCTGTTGGTTGACGTTGGAACTTGTTGAGTTTTAGAGTCCAGGCAGCACTAGTACCACAAAAAATGCAAAGCAGAAGTGTATTCTCTTCGACTGCAGCAACACCGGACGTAAGGTAGGTGAAGGAAGAGTGGCTTCAACTGATCCGAAAGAGCTGTGTCACTTTGTGCCCCTGGGTCCAAATGCAAGCAAGGTGTGGGTTGAAGTGGCTAAGATTGGTGATGCAAAGGTGTGGAGGCCAAATTCAGAGATTGAATACATCTCTGATGCAATAGGTTCGGTTGTGGCATGGCCAAATGATAAACTGAAGTTGGTGTGAAAGTCGGAAACAATGTAGCTCTAGTTGTGTTTTTTTTTCTCGACGGCTCTAGTTGTATTTCTAGTTTGAACTTATGTGAAGTTATGTGTAATATTTATGTGTGATATTATGTGTAAGTTCACAAACAAAAAACAAATATTATGTGTAATATTAAGATATAATCTTGTGTACTATCGTTCAAATCTTTAAACTCCAAACAAATCCCTAAACCACAAACAAATCTCCAAACCCTATGTCCAAATCCCTAAACCCTAAAAAAATCCCTAAACCCCAAACAAATCTCCAAACCTTAATTCCAAATCCGTAAATCCCAAAGAAATACCTAAACCCCAAACAAATCTCCAAACCCTAATTCCAAATCCCTAAACCCCAAACAAATCCCTAAATTGTTTTAGATGATAGATTTTAAAATTATAAGAAATCATATTGTAATCTTAATTTTATAAAAGACATTTGTTAAAAAAATTATAAAACTCATTTGTCCAAAATTCCAAACCCTATAGTCTTTGTACATACAACTATGTCTTAGTGTTTATGAATACATGAGTTATATTGATGAGTTTTATAAAAACTCATATAAAAATTTTATATATATACGAAATTATTTTTTAAAAATTGGAATACTAGTAATAAAAATTTTAAAATTTAATTTACTTTTTTTTTGCTTATAAATCTATTTTATGTTAATTTTCTGATTTCAAACAAAATTAATACTCAGAGCCAATGGGGAGTAACCTCCAGGATTGCAGACGTGGAAATTGCATACGCCGATGGATACATCTCGCCATCATTGATCAGAGCCGTTCTTTTCTAAGCCAATGAGGAGCCACCACTAAGATCGCAGACTGATTAATCCTACACCGTTTGATTTACTGAACTTACTTTGATCAGAACCGTTCATTTGTTTTTCTCATTCTCTTCTCCCAGAACACAACTCCGAACAAAACATCCTCTTCTTTCAGAACAAATCTAAGATCTGAAAGACGTGTATGTCTCGTTATCTTTGATTTGGATGACTCTTAGTTCCGTTCACCGATTGAAATAAAGCAAATGGATAAGACGTGGGTTTGGCTGCCAAGGTATAACCTAAGATCTCTCGAGCTCACTTGTATTCACCGATTGAAAGAAAGCTAACTACTTTTTCTGATATATCATGTAGGAATAGTGACGAGTACTCAGAAGGAGCAACTAATTTTGTGTATTCATCAGCAAGAAGATTGGGAAATCTGTCTGAAATGCTGTGTCCTTGCAGAGACTGCCGCAATTTAAGCCATCAGCTAGTTGATAAAATAGTCGAGCATCTAGTGATTAGGGGTATGGATAAGAAGTACAAGAGCTCTTGTTGGAGTATTCATGGTGAAAAAAGAGAATCTAAAGAAGACACTGGTCCTGGCAATGAAAGGGAGGCATATGAGTTGTTTAAGACAGCATTCTCCATGGATGAAGATGGTCCAAATCAGACGAATGAAAGTGGGGTGGAGCCAAATGATGGTGATGAAGCAGCAGAGGAAACTGAGTTTAGGAAAAAGTTAAGAGACGCTGAAACGCCATTGTACTCGGATTGTATCAAACACACGAAGGTTTCAGCAATCATGGGACTTTACAGATTCAAGGTTAAAAGTGGTGTGTCTGAGAATTACTTCGATCAGCTGTTGGTTTTGCTTAAGGATATGCTACCTGAAGACAATGTGCTTCCAAAGAGTATGGATGCAATCAAGAAATTTCTGAAGATCTTTGGGTTCGGCTACGACAATATTCATGCTTGCAAGAATGATTGCATACTGTATAGGAAGGAGTATGAGAACCTACAAAGCTGTCCAAGATGCAAAGTTTCAAGATGGGAAATGGATAAGCACAGTAATGAGATAAAGGTGGGGATTCCGGCAAAGGTCCTTAAATATTTTCCAATCAAGGACAGGTTTAGGAGGATGTTTAGATCAAAGAGGATGGCTGAAGATCTGCGTTGGCACTATACCAATGCGACTGAAGATGGTACGATGCGACACCCCGTTGATTCTATCTCTTGGGCACAAGTGAATGATAAATGGCCAGACTTTGCTGCTGAACCAAGGAATCTTCGACTTGGAATTTCTACAGATGGGATGAACCCTTTCTCCATGCAAAACACCAATCACAGCACATGGCCAGTGTTGTTAGTGAACTACAACACGCCTCCAACGATGTGTATGAAGGCTGAGAATATAATGTTGACATTGCTGATCCCTGGTCCAACAGCTCCTGGTAATAACATAGATGTCTACTTAGCACCATTAATAGATGATCTGAAAGATTTGTGGGCTGAGGGTATTGAAGTCTATGACTCATTTGCGAAGGAGAATTTCACACTTAGAGCCTTGCTGCTTTGGAGTATCAGTGACTATCCAGCATTAGGAACCTTGTCTGGATGTAAAGTGAAGGGGAAACAAGCATGCAATGTATGTGGAAAGGATACACCTTCTAGGTGGCTTAAGTTCAGCCGCAAGTTTGTCTACATGGGAAATAGAAAGAGACTACCGCCTGGCCATCGTTACAGATATAAAAAAGCTTGGTTCGACAACACAGTGGAGGAAGGGAATGCGAGTAGGATACAAACTGGCGCTGAGATATATGAGACATTACAAGCTTTTAGGAATGATTTTGGAAGACCTCTAGATAAGGAGAAAAAAAGGAGAAGACCAGAGTTGGAAGATGATGAGATGGTTCAAGAAGAAGAGTGTGAAGAATCAAATGATCTATGGCGGTGGAAGAAGAGATCAATATTCTTTGAACTACCTTACTGGAAGGTAAAGCATAGTAATCAGGAACTATATTCTCTCCTTCTTGTATATGAATATGCCTAACAGTTTCTTGTTTAATGTCTTAGGATATGCATGTTCGTCATAATATTGACGTTATGCACGTTGAAAAGAATGTGTCGGATGCTATACTGTCTATCTTGATGCAAAGTTCGAAGTCAAAAGATGGTTTGAAAGCAAGAAAAGACTTAGCAGATATTGGAATCAGAAGTCACTTGCACACAGAGGTTAGGGTTCGAAAACATACTTACCTCCAGCATCGTATTGGCTATCGAAGAAAGAGAAGACCATTTTCTGCAAAAGGTTATCTCAGTTTAGAGGTCCTGATGGTTATTGTGGAAATATTGCAAATAGTGTTTCAGTTAACCCTCCTAATTTAGGTAGTTTAAAGTCGCATGATCATCACGTGCTAGTACAGAACTTGTTACCAGCTGCATTAAGAGGGTTGTTGCATAGTGGTCCTAGGATTGCCATTAACAGATTATGCAGCTACTTTAACAGGTTGTGCCAACGCATCATTGACCCGGAGAAACTTATATTAATGGAGACAGAGTTTGTGGAAACAATGTGTCAACTGGAGCGCTTCTTCCCTCCATCTCTTTTTGATATCATGTTCCACCTTCCAATACATCTCTCAAAAGAGGCACGCTTGGGAGGACCAGTTCACTTCCGCTGGATGTATCCATTTGAAAGGTTTGATGTACTCATTTGCTTCGATTAATGTATTTCTTGCAATGATGTTTGACTAATATTAATATTGCTTGACTGAGTTATAGGTACATGAAAACACTAAAGGCCTTTGTTAAGAATTATGCAAGGCCAGAAGCATGTATGGCTGAGGGGTATTTAGCTGGAGAATGTGTTGCATTTTGTTTAGAGTTCCTTCAAGATTCAGTACAAGTTCAAGAACCAGTTAATCGTAATGAAGATATTGAGGCTGATAGAGTCGTGGTTGAAGGTCGACCTCTGCAGAAGGGAGTAGAGGTCACCCTTTCAGATAAAGATAGAGACATTGCTCATCGCTATGTGCTAATGAACATGGCATCTATGGATCCCTATGTTGAGTAAGAGGTTACCCTTTCTGTTTCATCTACTTTTAATTATAATTTGTTGTTCAAACCTGTTGTTTAATGTCAAATCAGGATGCATTTAGAAGAATTACAAGCTAATGATGCTCGATGTGCTAGAAATGAAACTCTGCTGTGGAAACACCATACTGAGTAGTTTGCAGAATGGGTTAAAAAAAGGTTTTCAACTCCAACTCGTTTTCTTCTATAATATTTTATACATCTTGTTGGATTGATGAACATGTCGAGATTGTTGGATGAACACGTTGTTAGATTGTTAGATTGACAATACTGCTTAGCTCTTAGCTTGATGATGAACACGTTGTTAGATTGTTGGATTGTTCGATTGATGAACATGTTGTCTTCGCAGATTCAGTCAGACTCAACAAATAGTCATTCTAAGGAGTTGAGGTGGTTGGCATTCGGACCAAGAAATGCTGCTTTAGCATATAAAGGGTTTATTATTAAGGGCCAGCGGTTTCATACGGATGCGGTTAAGCGGAAGACTCAAAACAGTGGAGTAAGTTATGAAGCATTTAGCATGTGTAGATCAAGTGCTCGAGATATGAGACAAGTTGCTGATATGCTTACATATTATGGAGTTATAAAGGAGATTTTACTGCTGGACTATCACATGTTCAAAGTACCGCTGTTCAGATGCAATTGGGCTAACACAGGGAATGGTGTGAAGGAAGAAGATGGCTTCACTCTCGTTAACCTTCATATGAACCAGGCAGCTTATTTGAAAGATCCGTTCATTCTGCCCTCTCAAGCAAAACAGGTTTTCTACTCTAGGGAAGATGATAATTGTAATTGGTATGTTGTTATGAGAGCACCACCTAGAGGCTACCATGAGTTGGAAACAGAAGAGGTTTTAGGTGCTGCAGCTTTACCTGTCCAAGAAGTCGATGATCTGTGTGATGAAGCTTCTGATGATGATAGTCTTTATGTTAGGGATGATTGTGAAGGGTTGTTAGTGGTAGATTGATAATATTTCATTTTGTAGTGTTGATGGTTTGTTTAAACAAGGAAATGTATTACGCTGGCCTTTTTTTTAATATGAGT
This sequence comes from Raphanus sativus, assembly GCF_000801105.2. Taxonomy (NCBI): domain Eukaryota; kingdom Viridiplantae; phylum Streptophyta; class Magnoliopsida; order Brassicales; family Brassicaceae; genus Raphanus; species Raphanus sativus. The sequence continues at coordinate 11,484 of NW_026618436.1, forward strand.
AATTTTAAAAATTACAAAAATTCGAAATAAATAATCCATTTTAAAAATATAAAATCAATTTATAATTATATATATATATATATATATAAATATTCGGGTAAATAAAACGATTTAATAACACGAAACATTTGCTATCTTTGTATAACAAATTGCTATAGATAACTTCAGATTAATGAGTATTAATAACAATTATAACATGTTATTATAAGATTTAACAATTGCATAGAAAACGACGCTATCGTTGTTTACTTAACTATAGCATACAAAAGATCCGCTATAGAAAGTGTCGGACCTATTATAACGGGCGCTGTGAGAGCGTTTAAGGAAACGCTATGGTAAGGGACTAATAGCGTTTAACGGCCGCTATTAATACCCACATTTCCTGTAGTGGCCAAATCAGGAAAGAAGCAATAAAAAAATATAAAACTCTTACGAAAGAGAGAAGTATTTGGACCAGTAGTTGATACACTAGAAGGTGTAAAACAAGTGGAATAGAAATGAGTCGTTGCACCAAAGAAAGATCAATATGTAATTGATTGTGAAGAGACATAGCCTCATGTGGTGGTAGATGCAACTACTTCAAGTTCCTTATAAGTCTAGCAATGAAGAAAGAACTTGAATTATATGAGCCACTGAAAAATGATAATCCCTAAAAGATAGAATCTAAGAAGGATTGATGGATATCAGAAACATGTTCTTGGGAACTCTATGTATTCGATCGAAATATGTGTT
>NW_026618437.1:0-12208 GCF_000801105.2 Raphanus sativus
AACACTAAGACAAGCATCAGTAGACAACAAGAGACCAGAACATTGGTTTTCACCAAGTCTGATCTTTAAACACACAATTTAAATAAGCAATGGACAAATATCTTCATGATTCTTTTTCCTAGCAACACTCTCTGAATCATAATCAACAAGACTAAGCATTCAGACAACAAGAGAATTTATTTTCCTAAGGGCAGAAGCAAGATAATTCTTTTAAGACATCTTCAACAGTTTAACAACCTTAGGCAGTTTCTAAACAAGATTGTGAGAATAGAGAATTAAGTAACCAGAGAATAAGTAGAGAGTGGAGAATGATGTAACCAGAGTATTAGTAGCCAGAGAATGGGAGAATGATGGAGAATAAGTAACCTGAGAATCAGAGAATTAGAAAAGAGAGAATAGAGAGTTTGCTCAAGAGTTCTAATGGACAGAGTTTTGCTCTGTTTTCTTGAGTTTTGCGGAAGCATTAACAGCCGGAGCAACCAATACTCCTCATGAGTTTGGTGCTTTAGTAGCTGAAACACAATGGACCATTGAACAATTAATTTGCTCACTGATCTTAGAAAAGTACCACTGGAATAACTCATGAACTGATGTTTTCCAGGGCTTGCAATAAGAGAACCATCAGAATAACACATAAACAAGTGTTTTCTATGGCTCACACAACAAAGACACCAATGGATCAAAACAGCTTGTCCACTGGTCAAATATTTTTAAAACAATTTTCAGAATCAGATTACTCAAGAATCTGTTCAAAAACATTTTTCAGAAATCTTTTTTTTTAAGTGATTTCAAGATGCAAGAATAATCTTTTCTCCCTCCCTCAGGCTGGTAACAACATATTTCAGTATTTCATCCAAACCTTAAACAATGAGGAGATCAAGGGGAGAGTCATTGATTTAAAAAAAAACATTTAAAGATTGCATCCTAAATTTTGAAAAACATACTTCATCTAACCTCTCTACTGCTCATGTTTTGAATCCTAGCCACACAGCTCATCAAAAACAATTTCAAAGTGAGAGAGAAAGAGCTTCAGGCTGAAGTAGATCAGAAGTGATTTCAGCCACAAATTGTTGGAATGAAGATAAATAAAGCTGGAGTTAATGAGAGATCAAGCAAAACCGGAGCAAGCAAATTAAGCATCCGGAACAAGCTGTTTTGAACAGTCTTGGTGTGCAAGTAACCTAGACTGTCTTGGAAGTCAAGGCATTGTGGGAACTCGTCAAGCTGAGTATTCTGAGGCATATTTGAAGTTTAAAAGAGAGATCAGACTGTTGGAGAGATATCAGGCAAGTTGGATAATTAATTAAGATAAAAGTCACATGTGCATAAGAGGTTGAACCTGCTGTCACTTTCACTCAACCAGACTGTGCCTGCTCTCTCTCCTGTCACTCTCACTGCTCCTGGTCGAGATTCAGCCCTGCTGCATCCTCCTGGCTTCATCAGAAAACCCTACAATATTATTTGTTTAGTAAAATCCTGTTTTAGTAGTTGTTTAATGTGTGTGCTTGTCTATTTAAGACATTGCTGTATCTCATTGTAAACTAAGGAGAGTAAAACTCTTTCTTCACATACTCTGGTTACTATTCTCTCTATTCTCTTGCAACTCACGACCTCCTTTACTCCCTGATACTCTAGCATACTCAGAAACTCTCTCAAACTCTTTATACTCTCTTCACTTTCTCACTACACTCAATTGCTCATCAATCACTCTCTCTGGTTTCATACTGAACCAGGGGCTTAGTTCCATCATACTACTATCATTTATTCTCAAATTCTCTCATGGTATCAGAGCAATAAGCTCTTGAGAACCTTTCTACTTCCGCAAATCATCTCTGTCCAAAACATCTCTTTAAAATCTGTTTCAAACCAATTGGTTACATCCTTTTATCCTCTGGTCCAAAGGTTTTCCAGGAGGGAAAAACCTCACCAGAACTCAAGATAAAGGAGTATCTCAGTCTCTGGAACTCAAGAAAGTCTTAGCTCAGTTCAGCAAGCTTCATCAAAGTCCAGATTTCAAATCCAGTCTCTTGCAAAACCAGTAGGAACACTCTATTGTCCACTGGTCCACAACTCTCAAAGATGGAGATTCCAAAAGAAATGGCGACCCTAGAGACTACCAAGAGTCCAAAGAAGAAACAAAACCACCTCCTCTGGTCCAAATTGCTGCAGAAACTCCATGAAGAAAACTATTTATGGAACAAGGTCACTGAAGAAGTTTCAAAGCTAGGCTGTTTAAATCATTCTCTGGCCAACAAAGCTGAAGCTCACTCTTTGATCCCCATAACCCACGACCAGCAAGAAGACAGGAGGGGTTTGAAGTGTGTACCTGCCATGAAGGAAGGACACACCATGGATAGGTGTTGGATATTCAATCAACACCTGAAACCAATGTGCTCTCAATAAGCCCCCAATGGGCTGGAGATTCAAGAAACCAGCTCAGGTTTCTTGAGAGTAAGCAAAATCTCCTACTCTAATAAGAGCATTGTTTGTCCTAGTTGTGTGTATTCTGTTGTCTTAGGATGTTTAGAAACTAGCTTGTTGTTCTTGTCTAGTTTCTGTTCATGAAAAAAAAAAATTTGTCTTGTAATTGGTTGCTTTTTTCTTAAAAGATTGCATAGACTTGTTGTTAGAATCTGTGCTGTGATTTGTAATTAAATTGTTTCTAGAGATCAGACTTGGTGAAACCCATGTTCTGATCTCTTGTGTGTCTACTGATGTTTTCCTTAGTTGAATTAACAGGTTACTCAATGACTGGTGATTTCTCTTCCACACAACAAGCAAAAGCTCATGTCTCACACCTTTGAAGACTGCTCAAACTGATGTGCTCAAATTTACTCCAATATGGAGTCAACCAAAGCCACAGTCCTCTCAGTCATTCTCAGGGTTCCTATCTGATCCTCTGGTCGTGTATGGTTAAGTAAAATCAGCAAGAAGACATATTGAGAAGCCATTTCATCTCATGCTCTTAAAAGCACTCAAAGTCAGCCATACTTCAAGGAATGTTCAAAGGCTGTTCAAACCAACCTAGAATCTGATGATGGTGCTCAATAGAACTAAGAAGACCAGGAGGACAGGAGGGGATCCAAGGATGAGCTTTACAAACAGGGATATGCACACAAGGAGAAGGAGTTTGGTAATGAATCCAAAACTCAAATCCGCCAAGCTCAGATGAGTAGTGTGTATATGGAGGTTCAAGGAACCAGCCCAGGTTCCTTGGCTGTAAGTTAAACCTCCTAAACCTGAATAAAAGCTTGTGTAATGTGTCTGGTTTATTTAGAGACCTATGGGTCTGTGTTTTTCTGTTCCTAGAAATGCCTGCCTAGGTTGTCACTGCATCCATGATATTGAAATGTTTTGTGAATCCTTTCATTGTCTTTATCTTTCATGATGCATTGATAAGTGTCTAGGAGTGTTCCTAGATTTGTGTTAAAGATGCATAAATATTGTGCCTGATGCATTCATATAGTTTCTAAAAGCTGTCACATGAGGTGATAAGCTGTTTTGCATCTGTTTTGAAGCAGTGGCGACCAGTCATGATTTTATTCAATGATCTGGTCCCATGCTGTTGTTACTGATCTCTATCTGAGTTGTAATGGTGTGTAGGACACAGAGTTGTGGCTATCAGACCAGAAGCAGCAACAGAAAAAGAGATACCCATGTTGATCAGAGCCTGCACAAGATGCATATTCCTGATCATGGAGAAAAAGGCCCATGTTGTTCAGAGCCTACACTTGGTGTATATTCCTGACCATGGAGAGACAGCTTGTGAGGAGAACCGGTTGGCTTAAGCGCAGGCGTTGGAGTTGTTGTGCTCCTGGTTCAAGAGACTCACAAGGAGGGCCATCACTAAGTCATGAGGAGACTGTTGGTCCAAAGACATTGGAGCTGAAGGCAGATGGTGATCCAGTTGGCTTAAGCGCAGATGTTGGTATTGTTGTGCTCCTGGAGTATGGTGAATTGGTTGGCTTAAGCGCAGATGTTGGTATTGTTGTGCTCCCAGTTTCAAAGCTCACTGAAGCTCAAGTTCAAGCTTGTCACTATAATCAGTCAAGCTTGAGGAGGGGAAATATCAGTGAGCTACCAGAAGATCCATGAAGCTTTCAGTGTTCAGTGTCTCATTTCCTCATAGAAGGCCAGCAAGAGTTTGGCGATTTAAAAGAGGGCTTAAGTGATCAGTATAAAGAAGCTGTCACTCCTCAATGTGCTCACCAGCCAGATGCAAGGATATAAGAACTATTCAATCAGGGACATTCTTGGCTGAGCAATCACATGATGGTGGCAGATCATGGAGTTGCAAAGTCCCCCTACATGATTAAAATTCAAGAGAAAAATGCAAGGCTGGTTGAGAGAAGAAATGGCGTGGAGGATTCAAGTGCTCAGCACTCCTCATCAACATTCTACAAACTGATGCAAGGGAAGTACCTAAAACTATTATGATTCTTATGTTTGAATAGGTTTTCCCCTTGAGAATTGATACATGCATTGTATATTATTGAATCAGGTACCTATTGAGCTCATGAGCAGAGACAGAGACTGGATCTCAACCCCTAAATGGAGGCAAGAAGCAAGAAGAAAGGGGGAGACCAGCTCATGTCATATAAAGAAGCTCAAAGGTGTTCTGATGGTGAAGCAGGTGGCGCCTGATCTGAGTAAGAAGACAAGGTGTGCCGGATCAAAGAAGACTCAAAGGAACTCATTGTACCAATGCAAGCTTGGCCCTTCATCTATTCTCAATACCAAGCATGAAGACTGAGCTTCCATGATCCGAGTAGTGCCTCATTAGATCAAAAGTGGAGTTTGCAAGTAGTGGAGTCCACATCTGCATTACTCATTATCAACCGGATCAAAGAAGCCATCTAGAGAACTTATGTCATCCATGCGAGCTTAGTCCTTCCTATTCTCAGGTCTAAGCATGAGATTGGACTTCCATGATCCGGATTGTGTCGTTACCAAGTGGGGACCCAAGTGGAGTTCACTCCCCACCATACTGATGAAAGGGAAGCACCTTAAACTCATCTCAATACATTTATGATTGTTCTTACACTTAAAATGTTATTGAGCTTGATGTGATTGGATGCTTTCCTTAAGAACTGATGCACCTGTGGGATAATGTATCAGGTACCATTGTGTAGTGCCTCCTTCAAGTGTTCCTGGTCATCTCCTAGCTTTTCTAAGGTGGCTGAAAAGTCCATTGAGAGGGGGAGACCCAAACCGGGTTCTATGAAGAGGGCCAGCCTAGTTTGAAGTATTGATCAGCCTCACTGGTGGTTGAAGAAGTCCTGGTTGCCTCCTACCTTTCTAAGAAGAAGCCTTGAAGCTGATTGAGAGGGGGTGGTACGACCATGGATGAGCAGCTTACTGATGAGGAGCTGAGTGATACTGATGGGGAGCTGATGGAGGAAGGAGACTCAGAGGAGGATGAGCTAATTGAACCTGTACTAGGGGATAAAGGTGCATCTAACCAGGAGATGAGTATCTCAAGTTCAGAGAAGCAGGAGGAGCAACAGCATCCAGTCACATTCTGGACTGGACCAACGACCAGAGCTAGAGCCAAAGCACATCAGGAGGTCATTCAACACTTAGCCAAACTCGTGAGGCCTAAGGAAGAGGGAGAAACCGTGGGAAAAGAAGGGCCAGCATGTTGGTTTAATGTGTTTCAATTATGTAATTGATTTAAACCAATTTGGGTTAGGATTAGGATTTTAAACCAATTTTAATTAGGATTTTAAACCAATTTCGTTTAGGATTAGATCAAACCATTCTGGTTAGGTCTTGGGTTTTATTTTGGCGACATATTTTGGCTTTATAAGCTTGTAGCCGCTTTTGGTTGAAACTTAGACAATTTTATCAAAGAAAAACCTTAAGCAAATTGCTTGCTTGCTTCTGTGCTTTCTCTGTTCAGCCTAAGAACATTGAACCTTCATCTAGGGTAGAGTAATCTACTGTGATCCATCTCAGACACTACACAGGGTTATCCTGCGTCTAGAGAGTAGCTAAACATCTTTGGAGCCTTCCACTGCTCTGAAGAGAAGTCCATCGACCAAGGAGTGTTAGTAACCTCCCTGATCACCCTCTTAACCATACCATCCAAGAGATCCTAGCTTCCTAGCTTATAAGGGACGCACCAAGTGGTATCAGAGCCCCTTGGAGGTTAGGTTTGTTCTCTGCTCGTGTCAACCATCTATCACCACCAAACACTTCTTTTCTTTCTATCTGTTGTAAGCCGGCTGGGCCAACCCTTGAATCAAAAAAAAAAAAAGAAAAGAGATCTCTGATCCAAATCAAAAAAAAAAAATAAGAAACATAAGCTGAAGAGAAATCCAGCTAAGGGTGGTAAAGCCAGCTGGTGCCTAAATCTCTTAATACTTTCTATCTAATCACTTTAGGTTGTAGCTAGATCTTAGGTGATTGAGCTTTGATCTAATCTGAACTCTTGGGAAAGTAAGGGAGCAAGCACAGGCAGTAAACTGAGTGAGAGAGGGTTTATTAAACTAACCCATTGTTAAGAGTTTGTTGCAGGAAGATGGCTGAAGAGAGACGTGATGGAGACAATGCAGGAGAGCCAGTCCAGCGAATTGCTCTTGATCAGTTGCAATTCCAAGCTATGATTGCTGAAGTGACACGCCAACTACAAGGGCATGCTGAACAAATATATGCTCATGTTATTCCTCCTAACAATGAACTTGCAGGTGCAGCTGGAGTAGCTGGAGCAGGAGGGATCCGTGAAGTAGCTGCAAGACAGCCCATACGTGCTAGGAGAGCAGCCCCTGCTGTGGTAGCTGATGAGCAAGAAGAGTGGGCTGAAGATGCAGATGATGAACGCCCTCTCAGAGCCAATAACAGGCGCCCTCATGGAGAAGATCACTTTGGAAATCTTAAGCTTAAGATACCATCTTTCCAAGGAAAAGCTGATCCTGATGTCTATCTGGAATGGGAGCAAAAGATTGAATCTGTTTTCAAATGTCAAAGGCTCACTGAGGAGAGGAAAGTAAGACTTGCTGCTACTGAATTTGAAGGCTATGCTATCAACTGGTGGCAGAATGTTTCAAATATCAGGAGAAGAGATGGTGATGAGCAAGTAACTTCTTGGCATGAGATGAAAGAGGTTATGAGAGCTAGATTTGTACCTGCTCATTATGGCAGAGATCTCCACAAGAAGCTCAGGAAACTTACTCAAGGCTCTAAGAGTGTGGAGGAGTATCACCAGGAGATGGAAACACTCATGATCAAAGCCAAAATTGATGAGGATGTGGAAGCTACTATGGCTCGGTTTTTAGATGGAGTAAACAGGGACATCCAAGACAGGCTGGAGATGCAAGACTATGCTACTCTTGAAGAGATGGTACACAAGGCTATTCTTATTGAACAACAGAACAAGAGGAGAAGTAACACTCGCTATCCTACTAGTTCTGCATCCAAATCATCTTATGCTAAGGATGATAAAGCCTACAGCCGACCAAAGGAGAGTGGTGGGTCAACCAGTACCACAACCAGCCGAGATGACAAGGGCAAGGAAACCACTCCACCATCCAGAACCAGGAACATCAAGTGCTACAGATGTCAAGGATATGGCCATTATGCTAGTGAATGCACCAGTAAGAAGATCATGATAGTTCTAGATAATGGAGAGGTTATTTCTGAGGATGAGAAGCCTGAGGGAGAATCTGATGAAGAGGATGTAGAATACCCTGTTAAGGGAGAGATGCTGGTTACCAGGAGAGCTTTAAATGTTCAAGCCAAATCCAAAGAAACTGAGCAGAGGGAGAACTTGTTTCATACAAGGTGTCTAATCAAGGATAAAGTTTGCAGCTTGATCATTGATGGAGGAAGTTGTACCAATGCTGCTAGCGAGACACTGGTGGAGAAGCTTGGTCTCTCAGTTCAAAAACACCCACGCCCATATATGCTGCAATGGCTGAATGATACAGGCGAGTTGAAGGTGAACAAGCAAGTGAAAGTGCCCCTCTCTGTTGGGAGGTATCAAGATGAGATCCTTTGTGATGTGTTACCTATGGATTCCAGCCACATCTTGTTGGGAAGACCTTGGCAGTATGACAAAAGAGCACTTCATGATGGCTTCACTAATAGGCATTCTTTTCTACAAGGAGGAAAGCAAATCACACTGGTACCTTTAACACCACAAGAGGTCCAGGAAGATCAGATCACCCTCAAGCGTAGGAAAGAAGAAGCAAAGGCCTTACTGGTAAGGGAGGCTGAGCAGGTAAGTAAGCTTAACTTAATGGCTACTTCTGGAGATATTAAAAATGCTTTGGCTAGCCACCCTGCTTTGGTTTTATTGCTTTGTAAGGGTGAACTAACTGAGACTAATCAAGCAATGTCTATTCCTCCAGAAATTGAAACTCTTTTGCAGGACTACAAAGATGTTTTCCCAGAAGATAATCCAGTGGGATTGCCACCCATCAGAGGCATTGAACATCAGATTGATCTTGTACCAGGAGCTACCTTACCCAATCGGCCAGCTTACAGGACTAACCCTGTAGAGACTAAGGAACTTCAGAAGCAGATCAATGAACTCTTGGAGAAGGGACACATCAGGGAGAGCTTGAGTCCATGTGCTGTACCAGTCTTGCTGGTGCCAAAGAAGGATGGTAGCTGGCGTATGTGTGTTGATTGTAGGGCCATTAACAACATCACAGTTAAGTACAGACATCCTATCCCTCGTTTAGATGATATGTTAGATGAGTTACATGGTTCATGTGTCTTTTCTAAAATTGATTTGAAAAGTGGATACCACCAGATTAGGATGAAAGAAGGAGATGAGTGGAAAACTGCTTTTAAAACTAAACTAGGATTGTATGAATGGTTAGTTATGCCCTTTGGATTGACTAATGCACCTAGCACATTCATGAGATTGATGAACCATGTCCTGAGAGCTTATATTGGTCGATTTGTGGTTGTCTATTTTGATGATATTCTTATCTATAGTAAAACCATGAATGAACACATAGATCACCTAAGGCAGGTTCTTGATGTGCTTAGAAAGGAAAGTTTATTTGCTAACTACAAGAAGTGTTCCTTTGGGACAGATAACCTTGTCTTTTTAGGTTTTGTTGTGACTTCTCAGGGCCTGAAAGTTGATGAAGAGAAGGTGAAAGCCATCAAGAGCTGGCCCACGCCTAAGTCTGTTGGAGAGGTCAGGAGTTTTCATGGACTTGCTGGGTTTTACCGGCGGTTTGTGAGAGACTTTAGTACCATTGCTGCTCCATTGACTGAGGTTATCAAGAAGAGTGTGGGGTTTACTTGGGGTTCTGACCAGGAAGAGGCATTTCAATTGTTGAAAGAAAGACTAACCACTGCTCCTTTACTTGTGTTGCCTAACTTTCTTAAAACTTTTGAAATAGAGTGTGATGCTTCAGGAGTAGGTATTGGGGCTGTGCTGATGCAGGAGAAGAGACCCATTGCTTATTTCAGTGAGAAACTGAGTGGTGCTGCATTGAACTATCCCACTTATGATAAGGAACTGTATGCACTGGTGAGAGCTCTACAGATGTGGCAGCATTACCTCTGGCCAAAGGAGTTTGTGATCCATACAGATCATGAGTCTCTTAAACACCTCAAAGGGCAACAGAAACTCAACAGGAGGCATGCCAGGTGGGTTGAATTCATTGAAACTTTTCCATATGTCATCCACTACAAACAAGGTAAGGAGAATGTAGTTGCTGATGCACTCTCCAGAAGGTATGCTCTCTTATCCTCTATGGAAACCAAACTTTTGGGATTTGAACACCTTAAAACTTGTTATGCTGATGATCCTGACTTTAAGGAAGTATATGTGGAAACTGAGAAACATGCCAGTGGCAAGTACTATCAGCTTAAAGGGTTTCTTTTATATGATAACCGCCTATGCATTCCTTGTGGTACTTTGAGGGAGTTATATGTCAGGGAAGCTCATGGAGGTGGTCTAATGGGCCATTTTGGGATTGCAAAGACACTCGCCACCCTTCAGGACCACTTCTACTGGCCAGGGATGAAGAGGGACGTGGAGAAGGTATGCTCTAAGTGTGTGACATGCAAGCAGGCAAAGTCAAAGGTGCAGCCGACAGGTTTGTATACTCCCCTGCCCATTCCTGAACATCCATGGGTTGATATCTCTATGGATTTTGTGTTAGGCTTGCCTAGGACAAAGAGAGGTAGAGATAGTATCTTTGTGGTTGTTGACAGGTTCTCTAAGATGGCACATTTTATTCCTTGTCATAAAACTGATGATGCAATCATGGTAGCTGAACTATTCTTTAGAGATGTAGTTAGGTTGCATGGAATGCCTAGGACAATAGTGTCAGATAGAGATACCAAGTTCCTGAGTCACTTTTGGAAAACCTTGTGGGGAAAACTAGGAACTAGATTGCTATTTTCTACTACTTGTCATCCCCAAACTGATGGACAAACTGAGGCAGTCAATAGAACTTTATCTGCTTTGCTGCGTGCCATTATCAGTAAGAACATTAGGACTTGGGAAGACTGTTTGCCTCATGTAGAATTTGCTTACAATAGGTCAATGCACTCTGCCACTAAGCTAACTCCTTTTCAGGTTGTGTATGGATTCAATCCATTATCTCCTTTAGATTTGTGTGCTTTACCTTTTAAAGAACAAGCTAACCTTGATGGCAATCAAAAGGCCGAGTTTGTTAGATCTTTGCATGAACAGGTAAAGAAGAACATTGAGGCTCAAACCAAGGTGTATGCACGCAAGAAGAACAAGGGGCGCAAGGAGTTGGTGCTGGAACCAGGAGATCTTGTGTGGATTCATTTGAGGAAAGAAAGGTTTCCTAGTGAGAGGAAGTCTAAGCTGATGAAGCGCATGGATGGTCCATTCAAAGTGTTGAGAAGAATCAATAACAATGCTTATCAGATTGATCTCCAAGGGAAGTATACAATTAGCTCCACTTTTAATGTTTCTGATTTAATTCCTTATGTTGCAGATGAGCTGGATTTGAGGTCAAATCCTTTTAAAGGAGGAGGGGATGGTACGACCATGGATGAGCAGCTTACTGATGAGGAGCTGAGTGATACTGATGGGGAGCTGATGGAGGAAGGAGACTCAGAGGAGGATGAGCTAATTGAACCTGTACTAGGGGATAAAGGTGCATCTAACCAGGAGATGAGTATCTCAAGTTCAGAGAAGCAGGAGGAGCAACAGCATCCAGTCACATTCTGGACTGGACCAACGACCAGAGCTAGAGCCAAAGCACATCAGAAGGTCATTCAACACTTAGCCAAACTCGTGAGGCCTAAAGAAGAGGGAGAAACCGTGGGAAAAGAAGGGCCAGCATGTTGGTTTAATGTGTTTCAATTATGTAATTGATTTAAACCAATTTGGGTTAGGATTAGGATTTTAAACCAATTTTAATTAGGATTTTAAACCAATTTCGTTTAGGATTAGATAAAACCATTCTGGTTAGGTCTTGGGTTTTATTTTGGCGACATATTGTGGCTTTATAAGCTTGTAGCCGCTTTTGGTTGAAACTTAGCCAATTTTATCAAAGAAAAACCTTAAGCAAATTGCTTGCTTGCTTCTGTGCTTTCTCTGTTCAGCCTAAGAACATTGAACCTTCATCTAGGGTAGAGTAATCTACTGTGATCCATCTCAGACACTACACAGGGTTATCCTGCGTCTAGAGAGTAGCTAAACATCTTTGGAGCCTTCCACTGCTCTGAAGAGAAGACCATCGACCAAGGAGTGTTAGTAACCTCCCTGATCACCCTCTTAACCATACCATCCAAGAGATCCTAGCTTCCTAGCTTATAAGGGACGCACCAAACTACGATGCCCACAGAACCATTTCGGAAAGCCCCCAAAACCATCTAGGCCAGCGAATAGGGCTGGCGATTTTTCGAGCCCAAATTCTGCCGTTTAGAGCCTCAAACAGGCTGTCGAATGTTACGGGCCGTGATTGAGATGCGATTCGCTGTTTCCGGGTGTTGTTTGCAGCTTCCTACATAATTATCCATACATTTTGATGCATGGCAAAATTACAAAAAAAAAAAACTTAGGTGGGCCCCACGCAAATCTACTCGTATTCTCGGATTAAAAGGATATATGGAATTGCGAGTCATGTACTAACGGGTGCTATGTACCAGCACTAATGCACCGGATCCCATCAGAACTCCGCAGTGAAGCGTGCTTCGGGCGAGAGTAGTACTAGGATGGATGACCTCCCGGGAAGTCCTCGTGTTGCACCCCTTTTTT